>NC_140277.1:14350507-14375507 GCF_964030765.1 Micromesistius poutassou
ACGACTACTAATAATATAAAAAATACACAATGCAATCAATAGATACATACCGGGGTTGGATCAATTCATGCAGATCAGAGTTGTAACACATCCGTCATGTGATGCCGGGGTGATGTCATTGTGCATTACAGTCGATAGTGCATCCTGTCTCCATTGTGCAGTACGAGGAGTGCCTCTCTGTGTACAATGGAACGGATCTCTATGTTATCTTTCCTCTATGGCCACAAGCTAGTGGGACTCGTTGAGATAGAAGCTCCTTCTTCTTCTTCACTGAATTTGACTTGGACACAATCACACACAAAATAACGATTATGACAACCATTAGATTACAACAAAAAACAAAAAAAACAGACAGACATAAATTACGAGGTTGATTACAGCAGTGCATACATACCTAGCCCTGTCCATGGTGATTAACAGATCTCGATATAGATCTAGATGCTGTCCAATGGCAATATAAAGCACGTCATTCTGTATCTGCACCTCCTCCACCGTTCTCCACTCCCTTGCTAATAGCACACGCTAGGCTTCAGCTGTGATATATTGTCTCCACATAATCCTTCTATGACTGCTATAATGGATAATCACTGTTAGATAACTAGCCATATATATATATATATATATATATATATATAATATCAAAATTATGTCCTGTACCTAACATTAATTCCCAAAAATTGTGGGAATCTATTGCGAATGAATGATAAAATATGTAGATATCTGTCATTAAACATGTTACAGTGTGCATAATTTGGCCGTTGAATTCCAAGTCACGAAACCCTTCAATAAATGCAGTGAATCCCAATGTCCAGTCGTATATTTGAATGTGTTTCTAAAATGTCCTCCATCATGTCTATGGTTTGAAGCATACAAGGCACTAAGAAGGTGTGCATACCTCATGTTGAGAGAGAGAGAGAGAGAGAGAGAGAGAGAGAGAGAGAGAGAGAGAGAGAGAGAGAGAGAGAGAGAGAGAGAGAGAGAGAGAGAGAGAGAGAGAGAGAGAGAGAGAGAGAGAGAGAGAGAGAGAGAGAGAGAGAGAGAGAGAGAGAGAGACGAGAGAGAGAGAGAGAGAGAGAGAGAGAGAGAGAGAGAGAGAGAGAGAGAGAGAGAGAGAGAGAAGGGTGAGAGGGAGGTGTAAAATACCATCTCTACAGACTCACTTCTGGGACCGATTCAAGGCTTCTCCATCAGACAGATGGCTATTTACATGGGTTTAAGAGAGAGTGTGTGTGTGTGTGACGTGATTGTTTATATGAGTGTGTGTGTGTGTGCTTGTGTGCCGGTCTGTGTGTTAAGTGTGTTTGTAAGTGTGTTTAATTGCGATGAGATAACATCACAACAAGTACCTGTCCGTTCTCACACAGCACTCTAGTTCACTGAGAGACACACACAGGCAGGCACTCAGACGCACACACACACACACACACACACACACACACACACACACACACACACACACACACACACACACACACACACACACACACACACACACACACACACACACACACACACAAACACTGGGAAGTCACTGGGCATGGTCACTTTAATAACATCTTAAGGCTGTTGTTCAACACTGTTCAATTGCATTAAACTGAGGTGGTTCACTCGGGCGGATATGTCGCCCCCTTAATGCTTTTAATATAAATGACACACACATGTGACAGACAACAACAACGTAGAGCCATGAGTTCATACAACGTGAACGCCTTTGTCAACCTATATGCTCATTGTCTGTCTCCATCACTTCCTCTGTCTCTGTTACTGTAACCCTATCCCTCCCTTATCCATCCTCCTCCCTCCCTCCTTATCCTCCCTTCCCCTCTCCCTCCCTTCCTTTCATTATTTTCTTCTGCAATCCATCCTTCCGGTCTTCCCCGATCCCAACCAACCACCCGTCTCTCTCTCTCTCTCTCTCTCTCTCTCTCTCTCTCTCTCTCTCTCTCTCTCTCTCTCTCATGCTCTGAGGCAATAGGCATTGGCTAAGTGAATGATTGACAGCTCCTGTATTCTGTCCTCTGCCCTTAATGGGCAGGGGGGTTGGCTTTGTCAATGGCTATTGCCTTGCCTATTAGTGTTGTCTCTCTATTTCTCCCCCCACCCCCTGACGTTTAAATCCCCACCCCCTTCCCTCTCGTTATTTTCACACACACACACACACACACACACACACACACACACACACACCTCCACCACCTATTTCTGAACGGGTTCCTGCCTTCATTCCCCCTCTCTATCCACCCCTCTGTACTCTGTGCCTGCTAACTGAGGTGGGCAAGATTCCCAGCGCTGGTGCAAATAGCAGGTGCAGCCTCGCTCTCCTCTCCTTCCTCTCCCTCCTCGTCTCCCTCTGCTCTCCTCCCTTTGCTCTCCTCCTTACCCTCTTCCTCTCTCAATCCCTTCGTCCCTCCCTTTTGATCTGTCTCACACGCGCACTCACTCAGCCAGAGTGCGCACTGTAGGCCTATGCTCTCTCTCTCGCTTCGTCTCTCCCTCGCTCTGTTTCTCTCGCTTCGTCTCTCCCTCGCTCTGTATCTCTCTCTCTCTCTCTCTTCAGCTCCCTCTCTCTCTCTCTCTCTCTCTCTCTCTCTCTCTCTTTCTAACTCTCTCTCAGTGCGCCTGTTTTTTTCCCTCTCTCTCCCCCACACACTCTTCATTGGCACTCTCTCTCTCTCACACACTCTCCCGGCAGCAGCTCAGCAGCTCATAGAGGGACGCGGTGCGTGCTTTACAGCCAGCACCCAGCCACAGGTAGAGAGGAGCCGCATTACCCTCGGGCGGTCCCCAGCACCTGGAGACAGGGGCTACAGGGGAAGAGAGGAGCCGCATCACCGTCCAGGCGGTCCCCAGCATCAGGAGACAGGGGCCACGGGACGAGAGGAGTAGCATCACCGGGAGAACGGGGCTACGAGGGGAGCGGATGTGGCGCAGCGCACGATCCCGACACGGGGCAAGGCAAAGGCGCCCCGACTCGCGTCTCTCGGGCGAAGCTCTGCACGGAGATGTGCCAACGAGCCCCACATAGGATCCCCACAGCAGCAGCAGCCGCACCAGACACATCCCTGTCGGACTTCTGAGGACCTCCTTCTTTTTGGATAGGACGCAAAGGAAAAAGGGATTATTGAAAAAGATAATTAAAAAAAAAGAAGATAAAAAGATACCTTGCGGAAGGATAATCAAAAAGGGGATATATTTTTCAATTTTTGCTGTCGGTGCAATTTGTTAATTTGGACCGACATTGCTCCATTCGACCGTGCGTCCCTCTGCCTGTCTCCGGCGGAGCGGCGTGTGTGAGCGGAGGCTCGCTGCAGTATAACCCGGCGGCTCGAGGAGCGGGTAGGACGCAGCGGGGGGGGAAACTGATCCTCATCAGGACCGGAGGCATCGGCATCACGAGCCGCTGGAGAGAATTCATCCGCCCTGCCATCCGAGCCCGGCGCGACACAGACCCCTCCTTCCTCCCTCTCTCTCTCTCTTCCAACTTCCCCCCCCCCCCTCTCTCTCTCTCTCTCTCTCTCTCTCTCTCTCTCTCTCTCTCTCTCTCTCTCTCTCTCTCTGTCTCTTATTCTCCAGCGGAAGAGCCGTTTTGTTGTTTGGTTTGGTTAGTGTGTTTTCCTTGATTCAAACCGACCTAGTTGGGATGTACTGTTTTTACTGAACCCTCGCTGGAGCCTCAGAGGGAATTCTACACGAACCGGAGTCCTCCTGGAGACGGACTGACTACAGGAATGGGGGCAAGCAACCAACAGCGTTGAGGGAAAAAAAAGGATAGGCTTGCCTTGAAACACGGCATCCGTCAAACCTCCTCACGGGTGGGAGGGGGGGGGTCTTCGTCTTAGGAGACCGGCCATTTCAGCGAGGCAGCAGTGACTTCTCTTTGCTCCGGTCTCGTTTGATGCTCTCTCTCTCTGTCTGGGTTAAAGCAGAGATAGGTGGCGTACAGGGAGGACGGGCTGGGCTCAAGGTATCAGAACAGCCGCAGGGTGGAGAGACCGAGCGTCTGCACCGGGCGAAGAGGGAGGCGAGTAGGACCCACCCTGCAAGTTTTACTACCTTGTGGAATTAACCAGAAAACGTCCCACCACACTGGGGTAGGTGACCTACGAACGGGATACATATCGGATACAAATTCGACCCTAAAGCCTGACTATACTGACGGATACACCGTTTGGACATCTTGATGCGACACTTTTATCATTTGCACGGATGTAGGGCTGTGCCATCCTTCTCTATGCTCGCTCTCTCTCTCTTTTTCTTACCCGTAAGAGCCTCATTTAAATTCCTTCGATATCTCCGGCGTTGCATTTTGGTGCACAGTCAGAAGTTGGATATAACAATTGCTTGCTTGTGTGTGGCTGAACATTGGACATCTGGACCTGCAAGGCACTAAAAGTGGACTAAATAGGGGTTCTATCCATCTATTCATCGGCAGCTTTTCCATCGCCCACTGTGTGTCACTGACTGCACGTGTGTGCGTGTGTGCTTGCGTGTGTGTGTGTGTGTGTGTGTGTGATCGCGTGAGTGTCTGTGAATGCACGTCTGTCGCGTTTGCCCCCTTCCCTCCCTACCTCAATCTGTCCTTGAACTAGAGCTTTTTCTGTGTCCCCCCCCCCCCCTCATCTCCAACCCCTACCCCCTTTCTTCATTGCACCCATCTCAGGGGGGCCCCCTATTCTCCTTCCCACCGCACGCCATGCACGCCCATCACAGGGCCAGCCGTGAATGAGCCGCAAAGAACGACCAGGGAGGATGAGCGAGTGTTCGGGTGCTGCCGTGTCCGGGGCGGTGATCCTGGAGGAGCCTGAGGGCCCCGCGGGGGCCTCGGGCCATGGGGAGGGCCAGGGCCAGGACCAGGGGCCCCTACGCTGTGGCGGGTGCACCCTTTGGCCCCGCCAGCAGACGTGGCTCTGCGTGGTCCCCCTGCTCATCGGATTCATCGGCCTGGGATTGAGCCTGATGCTGCTGAAGTGGATCGTGGTGGGAACCGTGCGGGATTACGTGCCGACAGACCTGGTGGATGCTAACAGAATAGGCCAGGATCCCATTTTCCTCTCCAAGCCTAGCGGGATTCCCAAAATCCCCGAGACCACCGCCACCACCACCACCACCGCCGCCGCCGCCGCAGTGGGCGGAGGGAACCCTGAGTCTAGGACTGTCACGGTGGCAAAAGGCCGGACTCGCTTCCCCCCCACCACCACCATGAACCCGCGGGGAGGCGGAGCTTCAGGTAGTCAGGTAACCCCCCGGATCCCGGGCAGCCGCAACGAGCGCGGGCCTCCCGTCATGGGCGCGGGCCCCGCCACCGCCAAAGCCGCGACCACCGTGGGGGAAACCACGGCCAGTCCCTCCCCGTCCAACCCCACCGTGCTCAACGACTCCACCCAGATGTGGACGCAGGAGAAGACCACCACCCAGAGGGTCTCCACCACGCCTGCGGGACGAGTGCACGGCCATCGCAAAACACGTGAGTCCATCGATAATGCCGCCGTCCACAGGGCGTTCTGGACCTCCTCGTGGAGACGCATGTCATGTAGGTGCGCTGCGTGTGATGCTGGGAGGTTTCCGGTGCTCACTGTTGTTTGTGCTATGGAAATGGAAATGATGATGGAATGAGGATGAGTGGGATCAACGTGGTTGTAACATTGGTGACCAATGAGTCTCAAAAGAAGCCCTGGTGTTTTGGTAAGACTTGCGGTTCATTTGCTCAGACAGTTTAGCAAGAAGAACAAATAGGGAGCGAAGATACCTCTTTTTTTTTTAAATTGGCAATTTTGATGAACTTATTGTATGCTCGTTGGTGTATTCGTGTGTTTGTTTTGTCGAAACAATCCACTGGCCTAACAAATATTAGGCCTGAAGAATAGAGGTAAACATGATCAAATAGGTGCTCAACATAATTGATTGGCTTGGCAAGGCTGCTGCATATGTGCTATAAGTGAAATTAATCATCTTCCTCTGAACACAGATGGTTCATCTCCATCTCCTCCTTGTGTCGACCTGATCCAGCCAACTTATCACGATACACTTTTGAAAATGGCAGACCTTATGTACCGCACACTTCTTCATGGCCCTACTCCACTGCTGAAAATCCAATTGACCTCAAAGGCTTCTTTCTCTCAAAGTATATTTTTGTTGGACAATTAGCCCAATATCTTATATAAAATGAATTAGCTATAGTCACTAGCCAAGAGGTGATTGCATTGGAAAACACAAGAATCTCTGTTTACCATCTCTCTCTCTCTCTCTCTCTTCTTGCTCATATCGTCCGTCCTTGACTTCCCTCGTGGCATCACCACATGCTATCGATTAGCGCTAAGGGGGATTTTCTTCCAGTAATCAATCAGATCTGTGCTTATGCCTGTGAGCCTTTCCGTTAAGACTGGACAATTTTATTTCCCCCTCCCCCCACACACCCCACACCTATTCTCTCCCTGAAGTGTTTGTAGTTTCTGAGCTTAGTTGATTGACTTAATTTGGTGATGGATGTAGGCTTTACCTGCAATGATCACACTTCCTGTCAGTGTAGCTGTGTCATTGGTTTCGGCTGACTTTGAAATGATAACCATAGTTACATACCGCTTTGCACACACACAAAACACATGAGGACAATCAAAGCCGTACCACTTCTATAGAGTACTGTGACATTGTTGTCTAGGCAATGCGTTTGAAGGCCGTCATAAAAGCAGGGTACAGGAGTCATGGAGCAATTCTTCTTATCATGGTAATGTAATATGGTAGACATTACTATATTTAATACAGTAATCGGAGGAACATTGGTACATTTACTGATGAGCGTTGCACTATAATCAATTGTTTTCCTTCCAGGTTTAGGCTACTGACATTCATTTAAATGGACCCTTTAGGGCCATTAGGCTTATGCTAGTGCCGTAGTCACTAACCGTGGTTATATTTTTATAGGATTTTTATAGGATTGGAGATTTACAGGAAATAAACCATACATTAAATGATCAATAAACAATGTCAGATTTGTCTCTAGTGGTCCTTCTCCCTCTGTTGGCAGTGCACAGGTAGTGGGTCTCACTTAATAGGAACGCTCCCGGATTACATCAGAGGCCCCGGGAATATGCCCTTTGATAATTAGATACTGGTTTCGGAAAATGGTGTGTAGTTTCATTACCAGGGAGAAAAAATTAAAGACATTTATCACCATCATCCGTTCATTTATTAATTAACCATTTAAAAAGCGGCCCATTGCTCAAGCCAGCTTGTACTCAAGAAAAACCATTAAGTCTCTGTGATGGATATCCCTGCGAAAATGTCAGTCCTTTTGGCACAACCGGGGAAAAGTCCTACCTCAGAGAAAAGACGACGTGCTCGATAATTTTAAACACCCTTCATCTCTCCCAACGCCAGCGCATTTCCACGCCTCGTTCTTCTTCCAAGATGCTTGTTTGAATTGAAAAAGCCATAATTTTCCCATTAGCAACCCATTACATGTGTATGCGTTCTGCTGTATTACTGAACAGGCAGTGCCGCTCGTATGAAAGGAATCTTGCTACTTACAGGGGGGGGGGCTACAGAATTATTATTGTTTTATGTCAATGTAGGGTATTGAATAAACAAGGTTTTTGTGTGAACTGTTATCTTAGGCCTGTAGCACTGACCGTCATAATTGATATTGATCCTACGGTCGAAAAGGTTCAGTTTGGTTAATATTGACACATTCACAATAAAAGCCTCAGAAACATCACCTTCATGGCAACCACCTCTAATGGTAGGTTCCCCTTGCACAATCACGAAACCTGGCAGAGTTGAGTGTGTCAGGTGATGCTTTTATTCACAAATAGTGGTGTCTGTGTACACTAGCCTTGGTTCTGTAGCAAGCTCCATCTCTGCTGGAATGGCATGAGCCTGTTCCTTGTCTTTATGCTGAGCCACTGGATTAGTCTCTAGTTAAGGCAGGTGCCATGGAAGCTAGTGTAAATCCGGATCAGTGCCCCATCAACACCACTTTGAAAGCCAATGAATTATATTAGTCTGGCTGTCATTGACACGCCATGCACGGACTGGCATAGTGCACAGTGTGTTTTAACATACAACGCTGAAGGGACACTATATGTGCATGTTCTCTTGCACCAAGGCAAGTATCTAGTTGTGAATCCGAAATTGCCAAATGAAAAGCATCTAGATTAGATTCATACAGTGATGCTTGCATTGCCTGAAACCCAGGTACTTCTGCAGCAGGTACTTAAATATAAACCAGCTACAAACTAAGGACTAAATATATATATCTTTGATATAGGAGATTCCAGTCATCAAGATCATGTTATGATCGCTATTGTTGTATTAGTTCTTAAAACATTATCTTAGATTGAACCCATTTCACTATGGTGAGAGAATAAAGTCAATGTTTTTTTTTAAACCTCAATAGCGGAAGTTAAACAGTGAAAACTAAAAGCTTAGCATCTGTCCCCTGCACTAGTTTAGCCCTATTGCTTTTCAATTGTGCAACGTTGCAATCCTAAATGCTTGATTTGTGCGTCGATAGAGGGGAAGAGGGCTTTAAAGGCAACCAGAGCAGCAGTTTAAAATCATTGAGAAGGACATTGGTAATATGTTAAGTGTCAGGGAATATGCGCATGCATTTTTTTTTGCAGACAATTATCCAAAAAGCATAGCCCTATCATGATTAAAAGGTATTAGGATTGGCATTTTTTTGGTCCTGGCTCAGAGTAGAGATTTAGCGATGGGCCATTTATGCAAGCCAGTGGACTAGCATGCAGCATATCAGTGATCTTTTCAGTAGGAAAAGGTTCTGCATGTTAAGTCTGCACACTGGTTTAGCAGTGATGCATCAGAAATCGATGAGCAGTGTGTGATTGTGCTGTTATTGTGTGTGATGCCTGAGTGATGGAATGTGACCGATTGCTTTGTTCTGGCGTTAGTCTAGTAAAAGTAAAGTCACATGAAACGACAAATAATTACACACCTAATGGTTGCTTATAATGATTATTCTCATCACTGAGGACTGAAACAGCTCCCCCCAGCCCAATTCCCTTATTTAACACATATTTGCTCCTAGTTTTAATGTTTCTCAAGGTTTTAATATATTTAAAGGCAATAGGAAAGGAATATGTTACGTCTCATTTACGTTAGGTCTGTTGAAATCTACATTCAAACAATAATATTGTAACACTTGTATTGTTTGTAAGTACTGTATAGCTAATAGTATATCTTACATATAACATATGACAGACATGAATAGGATTGTAGTAGAAATCCGTATGGCTGTTTAATTTTTCCAATGATGTCTTACTAAACAGGAATTAATTGGAGAGATTAGTTGGAGAGAGAGAGGGTAAGGGGGGAGAGGGAGAGGGGGATGGGGAGATGGAGAGAGAGGGGGAGATGCGGAGGCAGCGGGGACACTTGGGTCTGTCCCTGACAGGTGTCTGCCCTTGGGGCCCCTACATCCTGTGTGGCGTGGGCCTGTCAGAGAGTGTGGGCCGGGCCTACACTGGCCTGCATAATACTCTCTCTGCCTCTGCCTTCGCTGACGTAAACTATATAGCCTAAGCAGGTAAACGGGAGTGAAACAGCTGTGGCATTATGTAGGAGTGGAGGTGAAAATCTTCTGACGTAGGTTGTGGGATTACTGCCTGTGGCCACGGGTGTAAGATCTCGCATCTCTGTGAGTTCTCGTTTGTGTTCCACACATGTGGGCTTCATGGTTGACTCATAGGCCTACAGAGTGAGCAACTGTTATGATTGTAATTAAAACACACTTGTTTAATTCATGAAGCAAACCATGGTTGAACATTTAGTCCAGCCCTTAAAAACAAGATTCATTGCTGAAAAGCATCTATATCTAAATATTTATATTTATATATATATATATATATATATATATATATATAGTATTTTTAGGTAGTTGCTCGTACATCAGGCCATCAAATACCTGTGTCTCGAAGCAAAGAGCCTCTCTTTTCAATATTTTGATCTATTGGTATGCCGTCACAGCAGCTGGGAACATCTTGTACTGTAAGAGGATTTTTTTTTACCAAGCATTTCATCTAATATGATTCCTGTTTGATTCTTTGTTTTACCTGACAACACTACAATTTCCCAGAACAATTTGATTGGTACATTACGGTCCTTAATGACTTTATTTGAACATGTAAAAATAATTGCGCTTGCTATTCACATGAATTGGATTTGAATGACAAAATATGTACTCCAAGCTCTCAGCAAGCAGGACATTTTATTCCTCAAAGTTCCTCATTCCCAGAGTGGCCGTCTTGGGCCTTAATGCTAGCTGGGTGGGGGATCTGAATGCGGTTCGGCCCATCGACTGTATTGTGCTGTGCTGTGAACACCGTACTGTGGACACAATATTGCACATGTCACATAGTTGGCTTGGCTGTATTGCTTGAAGTGTTGGAATGAAAGGAACTGTAGAACGGATGGAACGGATAAGGCTGAGAGCATGGGAAGCATCAAATAAGACAGACCATCAGAGGGGAAAGTATACCATCAGAATAAAGCTTTGTGTGTCACTTTGATTCAATCGGATGAAACAGAGGGAAGCTGTCTTTAAATATTTATGGTGAGAAATAGAAACATGATTTAATATGCAAAAGAACATATAAATAATTTAAGCCACCTTCGAATTAGCCTATCCCTTCCACATCACCCCTCAAAACTTGAGCTAATGTATTTTTCTCAAATGGGGTTTCAGAGTATACTATCTTTCTCAAAGAAGGGGTTAAAGACCAGACAAGTCGATCTCTAAGCCGGGCAACCTTACTTTTTCTTTAGAATAGGATTCCAACATTATTTCAGGGATTTAATTCCAAGGTGCAGCAGTTCATATCTACAATGGATGTAAGCCTCTACCTTTCTCCCATACATTTTTCCCCTTTAGTCCTCTTGCTCTCTATCTCACTTATATTACTTTAATCCAAATGATGATGAAGTACAAAGAAGGTACACCTTGCCTCTTGCCAAGGAGTGTCTGTTATTAATGGCGTTGTCTTTGGCAAAGACTTGATTAGATACATTAGCTGCAGCTTTAGCCAAGCCAGCAGCAGGGAGGGTAATTAAGGGTGAAAGGTCTAATACTAGGTAGCTATTGGTGTGTTTATCTCCAGTCCCGCAGGTACACCATGGACCTATGGATGCAGGTAGGCAACAAAAGGCCACCCGTTTACACATCAACCACAGGCTAACTTGTTTGAAAGGTGTCAGTGGAGGATTTATCCTCTGTTATTTATTTTCTCTTTTCTATGACCTTTTCTCTGGCATTTCTTTCACCATCATTTAGAAAGGCCAACTGATATAATTTCTCTTATGTCAGATGAGAAATATCTCTCCACCAAATTACTTTCCTTTCCCTCCATGAGGGTGCCTTTGAATGACCATCCAACAGCTAATTCATTCTGGAGATTATTGGAAAGATATTTCACGGGAAGTTTAGTAACATCAGGGGAAACCCAGAGGCCAAACCACTCACTCTAATCATGCATTAGAGATCATGCAAGGAAATTCACATCTCAGTCTCCGTCATCAAGGGAGAGTGAGGTCAGCAGAGAGGTGGTAATCCTCATTGAACACCAGCCCCAACCCCCTTTAACACCAGTAAGCACCAAATGTCAGCTTGCTTCTCTCCCCACCACCAGGCCCTAGCTGGTCCATAGCAGCTTATTACTCTTCCACTACTTCCCAGTTAGGGTGTTGGCGTTTTGCGCTGCCTGACAAACGGGTGCAGTAATCTCCGGCCGTCTGGTCAACTCAAGAACCTGAGCAAAGGTATCCATTCTCTCCATATATCATGGCCAGATATCAACAAGGGAATACATGCGGCAACAGCGGCCCGCCAGAATGCACAAGATATTTAGTCAGATAGAATGGTCGTCCGTGCTGCAGAATGTTTACATTTGCATTAAATGAATAACACATTATTTGTTTTTGTCCCCCACACTTTCCACCCTACCAATACCAATACTGGAACATCAGGGCCGTCCCTTCATCCTTTGTGGTAGCAGGGCGAAGTGCCAAGAGTATTAACTAGCATCTGAGAAGACAACCTATAGGGGAACACAATCCTTGGAACAGATAGTGCTCTTCCGTTTGCCTGGGGTAATGGACAACAAAGTACAGGGAAAAACTATCACACACATGATCAAGTTAATGTGGAATATGTGTTAGACGGTGCATCCGCTTCAACGTAGAGGGTCCAGACACAAGAGACACAATGTAGGGCTAAGGTATGTCAAGGTGACCTACTGACATCATGGCATGACCTGAATGTCTCTCAAGCTAAATCCAATGGTGAATCTCATTGATTCCAGTGCTGTGTGTATTTAAGACCTCATGCAAAGAAGATGCAATACGATATACACAAAGAAACTGATAAAAGAAAGCGATTATTTAGCCATCTTATTTTGGACAAGCAAGGCAACTGACACCATTTTCCCTCTTTTTATGAAATACTGAGATTGTTAAACATTGATAGTGACAAATAGCGACATACATTATTTTCTTAGGAAATATTATCCTCATCTCCACAGATATTGTGTGTCTGGTTTTTGCCTGCGTGTGTGTGTTACAATGCTGTAGACAATGCTATTGGTAAGGATATAGTGGTACTCAGACAGTGATTATTTAACCTTGGGCTCCAGTGAAAACTATCAAGTCCTGCATTTCAGATCAGGGACAATTCTGTGGAGAATGTAATATATTACAATGACAAGGCTCTATGAATCAACCTCTTTCTTCTGGTCCTTTTCTCAGTCCACTCCCCCCTCCTCTCTCCATTTATCTTGTCCTTGCCCCCCCCTCCCCATCTCAAATCCTCTCAAGGTCAGTTGATTTATATTATATATTATATATATTCCTTCTGATTAAATTTTACTTTCTACTTAATACCTTTTAAACCAGAATGGATACCAGTTGAGGGGGAAAACATATGAATACAATGCATGTAAAGTTTTGCATCAAAAAGAACAGCACTGTTTCATTAGACACAATCCTGTCATTCGTTAAAGCATTCGTGACATTACTCATTCACGTGTTGTTTTTGTTTACATCCAATGTATTTCGATCTTCCCTGGTTTGTTTAAACAGATGATGGAAGGCAAAGGTCACACCAGAATTGTGCTGTGTGAGACGCCTTTTTTTCGAGTAAGAAAAAACACATCGATTCTAAGTGGTCACTGTCGTACCACAAAATGATCGTACAAAATCGGTACCTCGAAAACTAGAAAGAGTAAAACAATGAAATAGGGACATATATAGATACATCATCTAATACTAACTGTAAGCATTGTGCCTTATTCCATGTATGACTTTATACTCTGTCATAGCTGTATAGGGACAGAGCTAAAATATAGCTCCGTAGCCTAATAGAGAATACCTTTCCCTTTGACACTCAACATAGCCACAGCAGTGGTTGAAGCTATGTTTGACCATGTTTGAATGTAGCCTCAGCACATTGTGATTGTTCCAATCCATTGATAAGACTTCAACAAGGTCATGTTTGGCGGTTGTAAATCCTTGCGTGGCTGGGGCTGAAAGCGCAGTAGCAGCCACAGTTATTGACATCTACCGGTCAATCTAATGCACTCATTTCCCCCGCCATTAATTTAGACATTAATTTTGAGATGCGAAAGATCCTCCCAGACAGTTAGGTGCGGATACTGTGATAACCTCATTTACGTGTGTAGAAGTGTGTGTGTGTTTGTGTGCGAGGTGGCCGTGCACAGACCTTTATCTTGCATGTGTGCACCTCCCCACAAAACCTCTCGGACCTCTACCTCCAATCGTTCCATCCCATACAGCCCTCCCCCTGCATGATTTATTGATCCACGGTGCGATTGTGTCCCGTTCTTAAGCAACTCAGCAGTTTAGCAGGGTAGCTCCCGTGAGCCTGCACATGCATGTGCGCGTGGCCATTTGTGAATTCTGATTATTCTAGCGCTCGCCGCATTCTTGCAGCCTGGTGCTATTTTTAGCTTCAAAGATCAGTGCTACTGCCAGTCTCTCTCTCTCTTTCTCTCTCTCTCTCTCTCTCTCTCTCTCTCCATCTATGGGAGGCAGTGAGGGGCTGGCATAGCTGTTGGAGGCCTTGGAGCCGACAGTAAAGAAACCCCAAAAGATGGAAGAATAAATATATAATACAGCACAAGCTGTGTGTGGGGAGGAATCGGAGAGGGGTGGGGGGAGAAGGCGGCAAACACAGAATGGCAGAGGAGACAGTCGGCTAGTTACCTGACAAAAGACTAGCATGGATGCTTCCGTTTATGTAAGAGCTCTGTCTGGGGTGCCTGGTGAGTGGAAAAACTACAGACAAACAGACAAACTCGACCTGGTTTTGAGGTGTGGAATATGGAATGTGTTTTATTTTCGTCTTTTGTATTTCTTGAGGATATTTTAGTTTTGGCATTTTTTTTTGCACGATCGGGAGTAAACATGCATATGAGCTTGAATGATTAGGTGAGGGAAGAAGGGATACTGATATAGATAAGAGTCACTTAGACCACATGTTAACATTGTTCTGCTGTGTCCTATTCTTGTTTTGAAGGTCATTGTGATCATGTCTTCACCAGCACAGGGAGGGATATAGACTGAAAAGCAAAAAAAGAAACCCTATTATGCAGTAGTAATAGCAACTGTTAGCAGATTGTACAATTAAATGGTACATCTGAACATAATAAAAATATGTTTTGTGGCACTTTATGTGAATATGAATTTGTCATTCACATTCTTCTCATTGTTCTATATTCTATATATTGTTCTTATATCTGTCCTGCTTTTTAAAATCTGTTTCTCTCTCTCTAACTCGCTCTCCCTTCTTACTCTCGTTTGGTGTCTCTCTTTCAGTCTCTTTCGCTCTCTTTCTCCCCCTATGTCTCTCAGGACTTATCATTCTGGCAGATGTCTCATAAAATCTTTGTCTCTCTCCATCTCTCTATCTCGATCTCTCTAGTTCTATCTGCGACTGCGAGTTTCAATGCAATGTTTGTGTGTGTAATGCAAAGAGACAGTGAAAGAGGGAGTGAGAGCGAGAGAGCGACAGACAGACGGCTCGGGAACAAGAGATTTCTAGCAGGGGCAGGTGTCTGACCCCCTGCCCCTCCCACTTCCTGTGTGTCCCTAGCGACCACACTGGGAGGAAGTGTGATAGGCGGAGTGTGACCGGAGAAGGCTGGAGGAGACTGACTAATGAGGAGAGTGCAAGGAAAAAAAAGAATGCACAAGAAATCAAATTGCAATATGAATGCCCATTCATCAATCAAAGTCACAAAAGATAGCCGAGAGATAGAATGGTTTGTTATGCAAAAGCTAAAGGAAGGTTTATAATTTTCCAGGATTGTCAGAGAGCCTTTTTATTTCTGTACTGTGTCACTGCATTGTCTCCACTGAGATGACCCCGTGGTCCTCTGTGCCCTCAGGGCTGTCATTGACTTGTTGCTATTTAAAACAAAAGGATATTTAAGATGCAATGCAAACGTGTCAAAAATCATCTGACATCTGATATCAACTGATATCAAAACTAGCGAGAATGCCATTCATTTAAATACATTGTCATCACATGAACAATCGAAAGATGTGTTTGCTATGTCTTACTGTAATTGTAAGTTGTCTCGGTCTCTGTGTGTCTCTCTCTCTCTCTCTCGCTCCAGCTCTCTCCCTTTCTCGTTGTATTCAGAGCCATTGTTATGTTGTTATTTAATTTCAATAATCGCAGTATGATATTTTATCATATACCATCCACATTGCTGTCTTCTGTCCATACCTAGGGAACGATCACAGGGCAGAGTGGGAAAAGCGGGGATAGAAAAGGAAATGCTGAGAAAAGCCATCAGATTAGAATACAATACGGAAGAATGTGGAAGAAGTGCCAGGAGGAAGCAGGAAGTGAATTGGATTAAAAAGAAGAGGCTTAGAGTCTGGGGGAAGAGAAGAAGTGGGGGGGGGGGGGGGCTTCCCATCCATCTATCAGCGATGAGCCCCTTGCTGCCTTACCGCCTTGCCGCCTTGCCGCCTTCCTCCATCCTCCGAGCCTCCGAGCCTCTCAGTTCATTTACATTTACATTGCAGCAAGCGGGGGCTGATTTAGTAGCGAGTGATGGATGGCGTGCGTGTGATGCCCTTTTTGTTGAAATGACAGAGGAAAAGAGAGAAGAGGAGGGGGGTTAACATCGTCAGCTATGTGTCAGCAAGGTTGCAAGTCAAACACAATCAGTTTTGTTCAGCAGCGATCGTCCTACTCCATGGCTATACCTGCACAGGTGGGTTTATATTTTGATAGTGTTTTTCATTTCGGGTGCAGCTTGATGCAGTTGACAGTTGACAATTTGTCAATCTATAGTCGATCTGAATTTAAATGATACAGTAATAAATTTGTCAAATAACGTGCCTTGTGGTTCTTTATTAGCACAGTTTAATATAATGATTTGGGCAACAACTCGTAGGAAATGAAATCGTGGACATAAACGTGTACCTGATATGGATGTTAGCCGTGTTTTGCTTTTTTTACATTGTATAACACAAGCCGTATGTCATCAAATCAGCCGACTTCAATCTTTGTTTGTGTGTGTGTGTGTGTGTGTGTGTGTGTGCGCATAGTGGTGCATGGAGACAATCGAACATGATTCTGAAACATATATCACCCCGTAGTCACATTTGTGCATGCACACAAACACACACACACACACACACACACACACACACACACACACACACACACGGACTGTAAAGCAGTGTTGCAACGGTCAGATATGGGTGCTTTAGATGAACACATCAGCTCTAAGGGCTGTCAACACTACCCACCACCTGTCAACCTTGAGTGATTCTCTCTCTCTCTCTCTCTCTCTCTCTCTCTCTCTCTCTCTCTCTCTCTCTCTCTCTCACCCATGAATTCTCACCATACAAATCACCCTATCGCACATATTCAATGATTTCTCTCTGCAGGCACATAAATGTAGACACACACACACACGCAGGCTTAGAGAGTGGCTGTGGCTGTGAAGCCTGAGAACATAATCTGAGATGGACAGACAGGAGCGGTCACGGGAGACAACATGGAGAACATCGGAGTCGGCCTCTCTATTTCACTAATGAGCAACATGTGCTGAGTGCTACGCTCCAATAGGATCAGACTGTGATTAGCCTTAGCCACCGGTCAAACCACAGCCATGGTGGCTGGAGGTGTGACCTAGCATAGGCACTGTTGAGCTGGACTGAAGATAGTTTAAGGTATCTTTTACTATGCTAGAGCAATACTTAATTACAATTTCACACGTACATCATTTAGATCATGTCACAATGTTCTCGGACTGATTGAAAGATAGTGGCCAGTATGACAACACTGATGAATTTGTTTTAGCTTGAATATAAATGAGATCTACTCCATTTGAGAACAGTTTATACTTGCTTCAATGTATGTTACATCTATCTTATTATTATACATTCTAAACAGTATGAACTATCAAAAATGGTTCAAGCTGTAATATGAAGAGGGACAAAAGGATTGTGATTGACTGATTTATATTTCAGGTTGATGGGGATGATTACTTTTATTTAAATGACTATGCTGTGTGACACCACATATATATATATATCCCATAAACGATTCGTAAATAATACCAAAGCATTGGACTTTTTATGTCAACAAACCGACATTTCACATCTCAGTGTGCAGAGCTCTGAGCACTGACATCAGACCGCTGAGAATGAAGTGCATGATTGCTGTATCATTTTGATGATCAAGATCAATACATTTGATATTACAAAATGCATTTGGCCAACAATTGAGCCTTCTATTTCGTTTAGTTCTCCTATTCTATATCTTATAATAGGAGATATCATCTCTCTCTCGCTCTCGCTCCCTCACTCTCTCTCTCTCTCGGCCAGATCTGAGTTTAACTGAGCGAGACAGATGAACCATGAATCGTACATGGCTGTCATTTAGGCGATATACAGATATAGGCGATATATACTCTATACTGGAGGGGCACACTGCATCCACTGTACACGCATAATATGCATTGACGCTTGTCTATATATCATACATTAACCATTATCCATTAGAGGCAAGACATCAAAAACACACAGGCTTTTGAATACAACATTGACAGCACATTTTAAATAATACATATTACACTTTGTACTTCCCCATGGTACATGCTACCCTATATGCTCATGCTAGTGTCTGCAGCTTAAGGAGAGGAATGAAAGCGACTCTGTGTTCTTTCAATAGACCCGCCAAAGATGAACAAGTGTGGCAGTTGGTTCATATCTGTGAATAATGTCAATTCTATAGTCTGTGATTATATATGCACCCGTTACATAAATACTGTGACAATTTTCCAGAGAATATATCAATAGAGGTTTGACACAAGGGCTTTATTTACTGTTTTGTTATCTCTCCCTCGTTCTCCCTTGTTCTTCTCTCTCTCTCTCTCTCTCTCTCTCTCTCTCTCTCTCTCTCTCTCTCTCTCTCTATTTCTCTCTCTCTCTCTATTTCCGGTCTCTCTCTAACTCTTTTTCTTTCTGGGATATGTGTATAATTTGTTTCCCTGATGTGTGTGTGTGTGTGTGTGTGTGTGTGTGTGTGTGTGTGTGTGTGTGTGTGTGTATAACTGTGTAAGTGCGGGATCATGTTCATTTTAGTTTGCCAATCCGAATCATACCACATAGCAAAAAGTCAATTTCCCCCCAAAATTTGACAAAAGTCGTCATTTAGATAAACGCTTCCTGTGGACAAGAAACAATGGTCAGGTTTGATCTAGTTCTTCAATTGAACCCATTGTTTCCTCCAACAGGGAAGTCACATTATACCTCGCGGCCATTAACATCCACTGAGTCTATATTTCAATAGGATTAATGTGATTTGGACTTTACTGCTGACCCGTCTCTCTCCTTCTCTGTCTCTGTATCTCTCTCTCTCTCTCTGTTTCTCTCACTTTCTCACTCTCTCCCTCCTCCATCTATATATTTTTGGTTTTTTTCTTTCCTTCCCTGGCATTTCTCTCTCATTATTTCTCTGGCACCATTCATTTGTTCTAACAGAACCCCTCCAGAAGTCCTCCTTCTCTCATCCGGACCTCACACTTTGGTGACGCAGCCTCTGGCCGCTCAAACTCTCCTCACTCTCCTGCCCTCCATGTCAAGCGCAACATCTGCCACCCTGTCCTCAAATCAAATCAGGGCTTTTCTGCCTATAGGCCTACGTTTCCATCCTGATTTCAAAAGCACACACATTATCTGATTAATCCACCATTTTAATATCTCCAGAACCCTTTTTGTATTTGGGCTGGGTGATTTGGAAAGTTTTATTATTCTGGTGGTCTTAAGGAATTTTACACAATATCGATAAATATCATGATGTGGATGCAAAATACCATCGTAAAAGTCTTATTGAGGGTCATTACATTACACTCCTGTGGGATTTAAGGTAAAGTTCCGGACTCCAAGTACTTTTCCTTTCTCTCGGACAAATCAAACCTCATATTTTGGTCACTTTAAGTGACCAAATATTATATCCCATATGTTCATCCTATCATCGTAATCAATTCAGACTATAAAACAGGGGATCACCATGAGTGGATGTCTTTAGAAAGTCGATAAATGATAACACTGAATATTTCCAAGGCCTACTTTGTACATGTCTGGCCTGACGTCCTTGGACAGGCCAGTCGTATTGGACATGGTGCTCCTCTTGTTCTGTGCCAGAGATAACCCCCGGTCTAAACCGATAACACAAGCATCCTTGAGCCTGTAAGATACCATGCACTCGTTGTGTAGCATCACTTCTGCACACTCTGGACATCATGCATTGCATTACGTAGCACCGGCAGCACAGCAGACTACACACGCTGTGACTCATGTTTGCAGAAAGAGCACTCCGCATCAGAGCCCATTCAAACACCAATTTAAGTAGTTAGTGCTCGTATTCACCGCGCCACGGTGGGTAGCCCTGCACCGGGGTAGAGATGATGCCGCATCTACTCAGCCTAATGAATAAAGTATAGCGTTAGTTTCATAATTGCCGGGATACTTACTCTTCTTTCAAATTCAGACCGTCACATACATTTCAGGAGCCTTTAATGTCTCCAACACTCTTCCGCTCAACCAGATGTTGATGTTATGTCATCTTATGTTTGTTTCTCTTGTGTTTTGGTGAGCGGTGACTATTTGTTTGAATGCATCGTTCAATTCTAAGGCGACGCCCATCTACAGCGTCTCTATAGTGGAAGGATCTCATTGATGCATGTTCCGCCCAATGAATCTACACACAGAGCGTCACGTGACTATGTTATGTCACTGTACTATTTAGCATTATAGCCCTTCTTTACTTCTTTGCACATTCCTCCCTCCTTCCCTCCCTCCCTGTTTTTCCTCCAATTAGTAACAAGGGCAAGTGTCATCTTGCTTCCGGAAACCTCTCTCGCTCCCCTCCCCATCGTTACAGAGCAAGATACCCCTCAAGCCACAGAGATTCAAACACACATTAACCTTTATAGAAAGGCCTCGCTTCCTCCCATGAGACCCTAGATTTAGCACCCCCTCCCACGCTACCTACCCTAGCTGTAGCACCCCCTCCCACGCTACCTACCCTAGCTGTAGCTCCCCCTCCCACGCTACCTACCCTAGCTGTAGCTGCCCCTCCCACTCTACCTACCCTAGCTGTAGCTCCCCCCTCCCATGCTACCTACCCTAGCTGTAGCTCCCCCTCCCACGCTACCTACCCTAGCTGTAGCTCCCCCCTCCCACGCTACCTACCCTAGCTGTAGCTCCCCCCTCCCACGCTACCTACCCTAGCTGTAGCTGCCTCTCCAATGTCACCCTAGCTGTAGCTCCCCCTCCCACGCTACCTACCCTAGCTGTAGCTCCCCCCTCCCATGCTACACACCCTAGCTGTAGTTGCCTCTCCAATGTCACCCTAGCTGTAGTTATCTCACTCTATAGAATCTTTCTGGGGATTGTAGGCCACAGGTGTGTTGATGGTTGGTATTTGGTTTTGGCACGCTAGCTCAGATCAGTCGGGGCTGGATATTGCTCCTCTGTATCAGAATCTAGAGTGAGCCATACCTCACGGCGAGCCTCAATTGTCAGTACAACTAAAATAAATAATAAATAAGTAATAAAGTAAGAATAAATAATAAAGTTTTTTACGTTTATTTACGCAGATTTACAAGTTTGCATATATCATGGCTCTCGTGGGCTAGGTCCCTGAGATTTGGATTCTTGATTGGGTTGCTTTGTTTGTATGTCTGTTTTGTGTGTGAACAGGGTTTGGTCTGCATGAGCAAATGTTATCTTGGAAATCTAGAAACCGATGTGTGTGTTTGTGTGTGAGTGTGTTTGTTTGTGTGTGAGTGTGTGTTTTTATTTGTTTGTCTGCGTGATTCCATGCATGTGATCTGTGCTTATGCACGCGTGATTTGCATGTCCAAGTCCAATTCCATCAACAACCAAATATTTGCTCGAGGCTTTCCATTCTCTGCAGTGTTTAGGTCCACACTGAACAGATTGGTGGCCATGTGGATGGGCCTTCACCGAGACGGATCACATTTATCTGTGATCTCTACAGGAAGCCTTGGATGCTTTGCCTCCTTAATTGGCAGCAACGTACTATGCAGTCTTGCCTCATTCCATGAGTGTTATTTACCAGATCGGTGTCTCATTGCAGGAAGAGTAAACTAAAAAGAAAAGAAAAACTGAGAAAGAGAAAGGAAAGAACCGGGAAACACAGAAAATATACCAAAAGATTTACTCTTGAAATATAATTCAGGGTTTTATGCTGACTTTCTTCCGTGCGAGCACTGTGCTCCTCGCTTTGGTCCACAAAAGTAGGTTCACAACTAAAAAAAATTGTCTGGGAGTCAAAATAGAGGGATTAAGAAGAGTTTATTTCACTTTTAAAAATAATAACAGTAATATTTAGCTGCCGCCGTAACAATTTCAGCGATACAGTAACAATAGATGTCAACAAACACAAAGCATAACTCTGTATTATTCTGATCCCTGATTCTTTTGCAACCCTTTTCAGTCGCAAATGCAACAAATGGGGCGAATCGGATTTCTGAACTAAACCTCCCGACTTATTCTGGAATGTTTGACGTGTGTTATTGGCGGTTATCTTTTTGGTCAGTCAACAAACCTATAGTGCATTCTGCAATAGTGAACTATTTCATTTCATTTAATTTCATTTCTATTTCATTTGAATTCAAAAATAAAAATTGAATGAAAACATTTGCTCCTAATTTCACCGGCATATGTGAGCGAAATGGTGACACTGTACAGCCCTTAATGCATATTAAAACCACCAGGACGTATGAAGGAGAGTCTTGTGGTTTGGCAGCAGGGATGGGTAATTTTTAATTTTAGGTTTTAATATACAGATCCAGCTGCTATGAGACGCATGGAACTAATGGAAGCTGCAGCTTCCAAGCATCTACTGCATTCAAACAGCTTGAAGAAGCTTTAAGCTGCTAGCATAGGATTAAGGAGTCTTCCCAAAGAGTTTATTAGGAGCTATTTGAGGTTTTTCTCTGTGTACATTTTTTTTGAATGTACGCCGTTAGATAAGATTATCTAAAAATGGAGGTTTAATGTGATGTAATCTTTTTCCGGTTGGTCGCTCATCCTGCTGTGGAATTTTCTAGGTCATTGAGAAAATGAATCTAGTTGGATTTACCAGTGGACTGAAAACGTATCACACATTATAGTCAAGGGCTCCAAACATTTTTTTAACAGTATGATTGATGCATGTATTCATTGGTGTTTTTACAGCAAAATGTAATGTATTCATTTATGTACTTAATGGTGTTTGCCTTTGAGAGAGAGGCTCTTGGAGTAGGTAAACGCTTTGGGTTTCACTCGTCACGTGTTTACACTGGCCCCGCGTGTGGGCCGGAGCCGCCCACAGATCACTAACAACCTGTCGCTGCAAATCCCTTCTACATATTTACTTGGCTAATTATTAGAATGTTTGCAATGTTTAAAATACGACAATTTACAACGTGAAATTGTCACAGTGTCTAAAGGAACAAGCGTTCTTAATTACAAGAGCAGGTTTGGGGCAGGGGGGGGCGGGGTTCCCTTGCCTCAGTGGGCCCTGCTGTTCCTTTAACCATGGATCTCTCTGTGTGCCGCACCCTCAGCAACGCAGTCGCATCAGTAGTCATTTGGAAAAGCATCATGTGCTGAGTAGACCTATTTTTTATTTTTATTTCTCTCTCTCTCTCTTCTCCATCTCCCTCTCCCTCCCTCTCTCTCTCAAATCTCCTTCACTCCTTCAGTTAGATCCCTTCGGCTGTGTGTTAATATGTTCCTAGAGGTGCTTGTTTTATCCCATTATGTCTGACTGTGAATTCCCATCCCTTCACAGGCTCTGCAGTGTCACCCCCACCCCACTTCCCTTCTTGTGTTTTCTTCTCTTGTTATTTTTAGTATTTTTTCTCCCCCCTGCCTACACCCCTTCCCGCTTGACAAGATGAAGCTGTCACAAGGGTTTTAATTGTTTAATATCCGCTGGAGAAACCCTCTCTCTCTCCCTTTCTCTCTCTATTGCACCTCTCGTTCTGTCTCTCCATCACTTTCTCACCCGCCCTCTCACTCCCATTCTCTGTCTTTTAATCTCTCCCTCTGTCACATTACCTCGTCTCTCTATCACTCTCTCTCCAGCACTTGCTCTCTGTCTATCTGTCATTCAATCATCTTCCTCTCAACCCTCTCTGTGTCTCCCTCTCTGTCTCTCCCCTCTCTTTCTCCCACTCTCATCTTTCTCTCCATTTCTCTCCCTCTCTCTCGGCGTGTCTCTCTGCTGGGGCGTGGCCAGGCTTCCACCTCCATCTCACTCTCGGTACGGAGGAAGGAGGACTGAGGCAGGAGGGAAGTGAGAAGGGAGGAGGGATGGAGGGAGGGATAGGGAGGGAGGAGGGATAGGGATGGAGGAGGGAGAGAGTGAGAGTACGGAGGCGCCATGGAGTGATGGATGGCCCCTCTCCTTCCTGCCCCCTATCCCCTCAACCCCCCAACCGGCCCCCCTCCCTCCCTCCTAACCCATCACTCCTCATCCTTCCTCCGCAGGCTGAGCTTGGATGCTAATGGCTTGAAACATGATCTGAGTCCGGCCCCGGGTGGGTGGGGGGGACCCTGGGCTGAGTCACGCCTCACCCTGCACACACTGAGGCAGGGAAGCCTACTCCACCAAGCGGCTAGCTGATTTACTACCCAGAGGGCTCCTGTTGAACATGTGTGTGTGTGTGTGTGTGTGTGTGTATGTGTGTTTGGTTGTGCGTGCGTGTGTGTGTTTAGTTGTGCGTGTGTGTGTGTGTGTGTGTGTGTTTCTGTGTGTGTGTGTGTGTGTGTGTGTGTGTGTGTGTTCGTGTGCATGTACATGGGCTTGTGTTTGGAAATGGGTTGTCTGTGTGTGTGTGTGTGTGTGTGTGTGTGTGTGTGTGTGTGTGAGTGTGGGGATATGACGGGGACAGGGGATGGATTGAGGACACGGACAGCTGTGGAGCAGGTGCAGTCGCTTTTCACATTCAGTTCTTTGAAACCACCGTTAAATGTTTTACTGTGGCCTTAACCAAGTCATTTACATGGAAACACCACTTGCAAAAACTGTTTAGTTATTATAATATTCACGCTAGTTCACACGCTACGATGCTATTTGTGCGTAACGCAAAATTTAAAAAGTAAAAATCATGCAAATATACCTGTCAGAGATTTTCTTAATAATTAATTAAATAATTAAATAATGTTTAAATCTGAATGTAGTCGCGACAGGAACTCACCATGGCTCCTGACAGGGTCGTGCATTCCTTCATCCTGGTTCTTCTTTGAGATTGTCTCCCTCATGTTTATTTTCCATATTTTCATTGATGTCATGGCTTCCAAGGATGAATAAAGTGTAGCTTATCCTACACAGTAGATCGAGAGTATGCCATATATTACCTAATACCGTTTTCCCACACTTATACCAAATACACTTATACCGGTACGAAACATTAGACGCAAATCTAGC
>NC_140277.1:14380507-14384855 GCF_964030765.1 Micromesistius poutassou
AGTTGCCTGCTTTTGATGAAGCCCATTACGGTTGGGCAAATGGGCAGTTCCAGCTACTAGCTGTTTCCAGACTTGTGTCTGCTCCTGACAGCTGTGCTGTCTCTTATACATCCTGTGTCCTTCCTCTAAAGCGTCACTCTTCAGACAATACAGAGACGAGTTTAAAAGGCGACTGGAGGAAAAACAAACAAACAAAGATAACATAACTGTGATAATTAAACAAAGAAAGGAAATCCAACTCAGAACTAAATAACTCCCCACGTTGGATCACTCTTGTCTCCAACGTGATCACATTCAGTTGCCGTTCTAGATTAGCTGTGTGCTGTGCCTTTCATGCAATTTGTATTTGTGTGTGTGTGTGTGTGTGTGTGTGAGTGTGTATATGTATGTATGTGTGCATGTATGTGTGCGTGTGTGTGACAGCTAGATTACAGCTGTGTGCTGTGCCTTTCATGCAATTTGTATTTGTGTGTGTGTGTGTGTGTGTGTGTGAGTGTGTATATGTATGTATGTGTGCATGTATGTGTGCATGTGTGTGTGTGAGAGCTTGCGTGTGTGATACTGGCTGAAGGTGCCCCTGAGGTGCTGAGGTTCTCTGAAGCAGGTGTGGGCATGTCTCTGGTCAGAAGGGCTAGGGTAAGGGCAAGCCTCCGGTCGCTGGATTAGCCTTCCCGCGGCGGGGCCAGCATCATACTGTTAATCCACTCAATGACCGCACCAACCAAATAAATAATTGGGACGCACAGTCTGGTGGTAAGGATGTCGGGTGACTCCCACACAGCAGAACGTTTCTGGGTTTCAAACCCCAAAGTCCACTAACGTCTTATTCTTGAACTGGTTGGGCTAACCCACCTGCACTTACATTGTCATGCATCAACAAAATTAATAAAAGGAAATTCACGCTGGGCTGCTTTCGATAAAAGACGCAGCTAAATGACTAAAGTAGTAAATAAGGAACCTGAGGGGAATGTAGAAGAGAGAGAGAACACAAAGCAGCTAATGAGGTGTATCAGATCAAATATGCCACCTACGTTTTCCTCCTACATCCTCCTACCTCATCCTATCTTCTCTCGGTGCCGTGTGTGTCTGCAAGTGCAGACACATGGGTATATATGCAGCATATGTATCACGATATGACATGTGAAAAAAGCTTCCAGACTGCATATTCACTCCTGTGAATTGATCTAGATGCCAGTAGTGCCTTTGACCATCCTCGCCTTCGCAGACTTTGACATGGCAGTATTCCGTTTTTTGTATTTAATTTCTCCTGAAACGCCAGAACCCTCTCATCCCATTCTCTCGGGAAGTCTTAAGCTCCTAAGAAAATCAAAGCTTTCTCTGCCTTAGGACCCAAGGCACAGCTAATGGAAAGCACACACCCTGAACCACCCAAACAGGTCATCCACAAGACGTGTGGAGGACTTAAGGTGGTTCATGGGTGTAAGGGCAACATGCATCAAAAACAGCATGTCCAAGAAGCAAAGGTATAATTCTTTCGAGGTTTGGTCTTAACACAATCGAGAAAACATCTTATGTTTTTGCGTTGAATATTCTGTTTTTGTGTGCGCACCATAATAGTCTTCTGAGAGACTCATTGGTGAATATCTTCAAAATAATGAATATATTTTACCCAATATAGTTTAAAGAAACCTGCTTGGAATCAAACAAACACACATCAAGTTTATTTGTGGTTCTCGTGTTTGAAATGTCCACACGTTTCTGTGACAGCGTAGCCTTGTAAACAGCAGAACAGCAGAGTGAGAGTGAGAGAGAGAGAGAGAGAGAGAGAGAGAGAGAGAGAGAGAGAGAGAGAGAGAGAGAGAGAGAGAGAGAGAGAGAGAGAGAGAGAGAGAGAGAGAGAGAGAGAGAGAGAGAGAGAGAGAGAGAGAGAGAGAGAGAGAGAGAGAAGAGAGAGAGAGAGAGAGAGAGAGAGAGAGAGAGAGAGAGAGAAGGTGTGTTTTGCCGGTGAAAGGAGGTGTTGGAACATGGTTCTCAGGAACTATTTGTGGTGGTGAAAGTGAGAAGATAGAAAGAGTGAGATAGAAAGAGTGAGAAAGAATGCGTGAAATAATAGTCTAAGAGAACATACTGACTCTTAGATAAAAAGATGATAAATTAAAGAAACCAAGGGGGGATATACAAAGAGTCAAATGTATGTGTGCTTTTGTTGGCATGCATAAATAGAACATGTTAACACAACGAAAAAAGACAGATGGCTTCATTAACATATATCTATGCAATGAATGAATTATATTAGAATTAATTACGGAAAGAACGGGTCTATAACAATGGAATAAATATTTATATTATTTTTATACTTTGGCAAATCAAGGTTAACTATGTACACATCAACATTGAGACTACTGACTACAGTCAGTAGTCATTCTAACACATAAAACCTCTCACTGTGGGCCCATGGTAAATGTTTGTGCTCTGTCCTATTTATTTCTGATCCAAGTATTTACTTTTTGCAATGAATACTTAACATTGTTTGCATTGCGCTATGACATCACAACTAACAGACTGTCTTAAATAATCTCATCCTAAAATTATGAGAAGAATTTAACATCGCATTTGTTCAGACCCAGCGATCATATACACTTAGTCGTTTGGCACCTCTTGGATACCTTTGGGAGATCATCTAGTGCTGTTGTGCGTGTGTAAGGACGTGCTGTTCATTTGCACATACGCAAGGATTAACATAATCTATTTAAAGAGGATGCGTGCATACATGTCTTTGATGCACACATCCTGACCTTTTTCTCTTTCTTTTTCTCTCTTGAAATGTGCCAGTCCGTGTGATAAAGCTCCTTGACTCCTGCCACATGTCCAGACTTGTGAAATCCACCATGGATCATCTGACATTCATATCACAGACACCTCCACCCACCACCATGCTTTCGATTTGGGCTTCTGCCTCCGATTCCCTACTGGGCCATGCTTGTTGCCATGGTGACCTTCCAGTGATGGACATGTGGAAAATCCACCCTTCTGTGAAGGTGGATTTTCAAATTTGCAACAGCCAGATGAGATTTGGCTAATGAGTGGAAGCTGCGGTGGGGGAGACGGGGAAGACGTCTGCACCCTCAGACGGCCTTCCCTGGGACAACCGCTGAGATATCTGATGACTGACATCGCCTCCTGTCTTACGTGTGGGAGAGTGGAAGAGAGAGTGGGAGAGTGAGAGAGTGAGCGTTGAAGAGTGAGAGGGTGAGAGAGTGGAGAGAGGGAGAGAGAGCAGAAGTGTGGGAGAGTGGGAAAGTGGGAGAGTGAAAGAGTGAGAGAGTGGGAGAGTGAGAGAGTGGGAGAGAGAGAGTGAGAGAGTGGTTCTCGTGTTTGAAATGTCCACACGTTTCCGTGACAGCGTAGCCTTGTAAACAGCAGACAAGAGAGAGAGCGAGAGAGTAAGAGTGAAAGAGAGTAGAGGGAGAGAGAGAGAGAGAGAGAGAGAGAGAGAGAGAGAGAGAGAGAGAGAGAGAGAGAGAGAGAGAGAGAGAGAGAGAGAGAGAGAAGAGAGAGAGAGAGAGAGAGAGAGAGAGAGAGAGAGAGAGAGAGAGAGAGAGAGAGAGAGAGAGAGGAGAAGGTGTGTTTGCCGGTGAAGGAGGTGTTGCAACATGGTTCTCAGGAACTATTTGTGGTAGTGAAAGTGAGAAGATAGAAAGAGTGAGATAGAAAGAGTGAGAAAGAATGCGTGAAATAATAGTCTGAGAGAACATACTGACTCTTAGATAAAAAAGATGATAAATTAAAGAAACTGAGGGGGGATATACAAAGAGTGAGTGAGAGTGAAAGAGTGAGAGAGTGGGAGAGTTGGATCATATGTGTGGTGCGCCAGGTGTGTTCAGGGGCTCTCCGGCTGGGGGCTGCTTACGGAGGAACCCAGGGAAGCCCCAGGGTCATGTTGGCCGGAAAGGTGAACTCGATTTCAATGAGTGATTACGCGGCCCTCGGAGCTGCTCCGGGAGGCCCCCTGTCCATCTCTCAACGCTCTGCTTGACCCCTCCCAAGGGCACGTCTCTGACCCACACGTGTCTCCCCTCACTCCCTCTATCTCTCTCTCTCTCTCTTTCTCTCTTGCAACTGCAGCAATTCTGCTTTGGATATAAAGCTCCCCATCCCTCTTGGCTCGCTCCCCACACACCCATCGCCATCATGGTGTTGATCTTTCATTCGGGAGTCTTTCTACTTACCCCTTACTTTACTTTACTCTCTCTCAGTATATCAGGGAAGAGAAGGTGGGGGGTTGCATGGTAGCAATTACTACATCTACGGTGCAGTTTGAAGGGCGGGAGCTGTCCGTCATGTGGGTGGTGCTGAATCCGTACAGTGCGAGTTCAATGCTCTGAGT
>NC_140277.1:14385055-14414922 GCF_964030765.1 Micromesistius poutassou
GTGACACATGAGTGTCACACCACTGTCCACGTGCACGCACGCACACACACACGCGCGCGTGTGCCCACCTGCACATACCATGGCAAATACACTTGTGGTATGGTTGAAAAAATCAAATGCATGCCAATGAACAAGTGTGAAATACAGTGCCTAATTTTGCAATGCTAATTCCTGCAAGATTATGGTCTCCCACAACAGATGAACGCACACCGGTGAATCTGGTGCTCTCTCTCTCTCTACCTCTCTCTCTCTAGGTACCCCTCTCTCTCTCTCTCTCTCTCCCTCTCTCTCCATCTCTCTCTCTCTCTCTGCTCTCTCTCTTCTCTCTCTCTCTCTCTCTCTCTCTCTCTCTCTCTCCGTCTCTCTCTCTCTCTCTCTCTCGCTCTCTCTCTCTCTCTCTCTGGCTCTCTCTATAGCTCGTTCCCTTACTGTCTTTGTCTCTCCCTCACTGCCAACATGTAAAGGCGCATCCATGCATCAAATCCATAATGATTAAAGGGGCTCATGGCAACAACACTCAGACTGTGTCGTGTTGCCAAACTCTGGCCTGCTGTCCACCATCCATTAACACCATGTGAATGACCAATAACCTCATCACGGCCAATGGGATGGCTTTAAATGGGCCTTTGTAACACCACAGTGATTACTTAAGTATTTTCGTAACTGCCCTTGGGAATTGGATGGGGTTTTGCCAATAGAGCATACAAAATGGACGCAATACACAATACTTCATGCATTATAAATGTGCAGCCAGACAGGTGTTGGTCGTTATAATGATGGTGTTTTAATGAGGTAGGTCTCAGGGCACCAGGTATGTGGTAGACTGATCATTGCATGTCACTTTTGCAGGAAAAGAACCACACTATCATGTCTGTTGGTGTATTTTGTTCACTCAGTTTTTGAGCAGGACTTAGGGAATGGGAACCCTTCTGAACACGTGCTCTTGAACCATGATACTACATTTTGAAAGAAAAAATGATTCATAAATATTAATCTATTAGATAAACATTATCCATGATTGGATTTTTTTCATCCCCTTTGGGGAAATATCATTTTCACATTAAAAAGAAGCAATGTCTATGGTACAAATTTGATCATTAAACATACTACGCCACTAGTAATGGAATAAAAATGAAAAACCAAAACTGGAGAAAAACTAATTCCAAATTTCCTGACGTCAGAATCGCTCGCTTGACCCAGAGCAGACAAGCCAATTGAGTGTGCAGGACTCACAGTATGTGCTTACTTTGATGCTCTAAAGACAAGATGCACTTGAACGCCACATAAAGAGGCTCCACTCAGAAAGAACATCAAATACTGAATTACACAGAAACGAACAGATAAAAGCCTTTGGAATGTGACTGCTCATGCAGAAAACACATCTCCAAAACGGCCGTGTGCAGCTATGCACAGAATAACGGCCACTTAATTAATCAACCACACAGATGCAGCTTATCAATCTAATTAGAGTTTAATCAGGGTCTGTTTGATTTATCCCCTCGCCCCTCCTCCGTGGCCCAGTGCCCACTGGGACAGTCTCTGGCCTTCCTGAGTCAGCACCAAAGCCTTCTCGCTCACCCAATGAGATTGCTCTCGCTAAATGAATTGTGGCGTTTCCTGATGGCTGAGACGCTATTTTCAGTAATCTTCGAGGTGGTAGCCCAAATATTTGTCACACTGAATCACGGGAGAACACTGGGACGGCTGGTAAAGGAATGAATGAGCTCGGATCAGTGCGGCACCGGTTACGAGAATGCATTGTTATGGTATGGTGTGGTATCATTACAGTCGTTCTTCGTCATCATCCGCAGAACAAACTCTATAGGATGCGACGTTCCAGCCAAGGTAAGTGTGGCTGTGAGTGGAGCTACTTGTACATGGATGCCGAGTGTGTTCATTCTGCATCAATTTTCACAGGCCGTCGGACGTGTTCTCGGGCATATGAACTCAACGGCGGCTGCGTTGATGTCTGTCGTTCTATTTTCCGCTCTTAATACCATAGGAAATAAAGGAGAAATTGCCTTCTCAAGTCAGTCACACAGAGAATGGACACCCACACCCACCCACACACACACACACACACACACACAAACATCTGCAGCATTGTCCCTGCTCTACATATGACAAGACTGCAGACAAAGCCAACAGTCCTTTCACCAAATGCTTGCCCACGTTGCTTGGTAATTACATAGCACAGTCATGTCTCCCTAGTGATTTCAATTCAGGGTACGAGTAACTCAATCAAGAAATTTATAGAAATGAATTCATTATTTTTATTTATTTATTTATTTTTAGGAATTCATTTTTCTTCAATTTATTTTATGATTGATTTGTGCGGTGGACACATTACATTTATTATTATCGTTTTTTTTTTGTGAGGGTCTTTTCTTCTGAAGAGGTTCACTAGGTTCGGAACCCTAGTGTGCTCAGTCTGAGTGAATGCCACAAACGTTGCTCTATCTACCTGCTCTGTTTCTGTAATGGAAGTGGTGCGGACTATAACCTGGCACTGGGGCGTCTGGATGCACCCTTGGCCGTTGTGCGGTATTAGAATTTTCTCTGGGATGTGACTCCTCAGAGGAGGGGGGGGGCATTAGTGGTTTATTTGCGTTGCTGCAGCCTCTCTCTTCAAGCCAGACAGGGGATTTCTATTAGCAACATGCTGGTCATACACATACTTCTCTAATCTCAGAGGCTTTATAGAGGCGGACTGGCGCATGTTCTCAGCTTATGCTGACTGGCTATGAAAGCACACACACACACACACATGTACGCGCGCACACACACACACACATTCACACATATGTGCGCCGCACACACACACACACACACACACACACACACACACACACACACACACACACAAATAAGCACAAATAACAATGTTGTTGTTACTTGCAGTGGCATCAACTTGTGAAATAGTTTAAATAAATGACTTAATGCGCAGTTACACAAAAACTTTCTGTTGAATTTATCTTTTATATTTAAATCATAATGAAACTTGAACACAATTTGAACTGTTAGATTAGAATCCTTGCAATAATCATGACAAGCAGAGCTCACTGAACTCAGTTAATTAAATTTGTGATTTCAAAAGAGCCCAGTCATTGATGCTCCTCAGCAGGGGGAGACAGTGACAACAAGTACTTATTGAGACTCTCTCTCTCTCTCTCTCTCTCTCTCTCTCTCTCTCTCTCTCTCTCTCTCTCTCTCTCTCTCTCTCTCTCTCTCTCTCTCTCTCTCTCTCTCTCTCTCTCTCAGTGTGGAGTCTGCCAAGGTTTCACTCACCGTCCACCAGTATGGGGAGCTGAGCATTGAGGGATTACCCAATTTGACCCAGGCTTTGATAGTGAACATTCTCATAGGATTACCTGCATGCATGAGTGCTTGTGTGTGTGTATGAATATCTCATTCTTTCTATGAATGTGTGTGAGACTCTGTTTGTCCTTTGTATTAATTGTGTATGAACTGTGCATGTGCGTTTTGGTTTTGTTTCTGACATTGTTATGCCTGTCTGCCTTTTCATCTGTGTTCAGAGAGAGGATGACTTGGGATCTAAGTTTTGCCCAGAAACCAATGCAACCCCCACCTACCATCTGTCACCCATATCTGGACACACACACACACACACACACACACACATTAGCTTGATACTTTGCTGCATCTTATGTAAGAGGACAAGAAATGAAGGATAGTGAAGTGGGAGGGATGTAGATAGAAACGTAAATAGAACCACCAGAGGGACAGGAGCCGTGAGTTGAAGATAGCAGAGCATATGGGCAGAGGATTTAGGTAAGAGGTACAATAAAGTGTTCCAAAAGGGCTTGGAGCTGATACAGGGGATGGACATGTAAGAAAAGACTTGAGAGGTATAAGTAGAGAGAGAGCAGAAATTAGCAGAAGATGGTACGATTTATAAGCTTAAACACCAAAAATGACGTCACCTGCCTCTTTGCTCCCTCCCTTCCTACATTTCTTCACCATTGAGAAGTGTCGAATTTCACACACCCGCTATTGACAGGCAAGATAGATTCTCCAAACCAATCAGGATGGCTCATATTGAGGCAGGCACACTCAAAAACAAATATTTGCAAAGCGCCTTTCACCCACTTATAGATGAAAATTGCTGTGCGGTTTGTGACAAATCACGGCAACATCTTACCAGTGGTTCTCCATACATCTGGGATAATTTACCGGTTGGCTCAGGCCAATGAGTGCTTAAGGTTGTCAGAGGAAACAGAAGAAAGAAAGCCACAACGTCCTCCCTGGAATATGCATTTCTTGTTACAGCCTCCGCATCCAATGACGAGCTGCCGTATTTGCCTGGGAGCGAGATTCTTCCACAAGACTGAGCACTGCTGGCATTGCTCACTTTGGTCTCACTCACAGGGAATGGCTTATGATTTGTAATAGCCCCTTAGAAACCAACATTACTGGAAATATTGAGGGGGATAAAAATAGTCAAAAAAAAGTCACAAGGATGGCTCTCTCCTAATAATTGTGTTTCGCTATCGAAACCGCTCTCAAGGAAGTTGAAATTTAATCGTCATAGAAACAGGAATAGGAGAAACACAGGACACAGGAAATATAGCAAGATTTCAGTGCTACATCACAGTGGAAATCAGTGTTCCAGCCACACATCCTCCATCCCCAGCAGTTGCTAGGTGTAATCTGTTCCCCTTTTTATGATGCATCTCTCCGGGGAGGGCAGGGATGTAGGGAAGTGAGGAGCTGAAGGGAAATGCCCCTGAATTAGAATAGAAGCAGACATTAAGGCTGTGTTAAATACAATTACGATGAGGGCCAGGTTGAATTGCACTGCATCCAGTATCCAGAGAAGAAGATCATATCCCTTTCTGGATCACAACCATGCATTAGGTTGGATTACAAACCAGTTGGGATTTCCACCTCCTGCTCTGGTGAGCTTGTTTCCGACATCGCACGTCTAATCTACGACACGCCGGTGCATCCAGCATCATCATTCAGAAGCACACAGCGTAGCATACATTCGCTTTTGCATCCATGCCGTTGGCAAACGTATTAAAAAAAAGGACAAAGCAAACAGATTTCTTTTTTAAAACATAAACAACTTAAGCACCAACAAAAGCACCAAAACATACACATATTTAACCAAATTGATTTCCACTACCCCGAAAGGAAAAATTCTGTATTTTTTAACCGGGGCCCTATTTTCCGATCATTTTAGCTTTAAGGGACTGAAATATTTGTTTGAGATTGGTCCAGTATTGAGAGAGAACACTGCTGCTTTGGAACGGGCAATGTACGTCCTCTAAAATTACTTTTTTTTGCTGTTGACAGCCTCAGATTATATTCTATCAATATGGAACAGATTCCTACTGAGCAATAAAAGTTGTTTCTTTACACTTTGTTTGATCATGGTCTGCTTGTATCCAACCAAGTCTCGCTCAAGGAGAAGTCTCACTCTTCTTGTTGTTGCAAGTTATTTCTCCTTCACCCGATTTGTTCAGCTAACAAACTCTCCGCTCTCCAGTCCTCACTCACGTTTATTTAATTCTATTCTATTCTATTCTAATAAGTGACTCAGACACAATTAGACACAATAACAGCCAGACCGTGATCAAGCAAAAGGTAAATAAACAAGTTGTATTCCTCTGAAGTGATCCTTTCCATAATGACAGAATATGTTGTGAGCCGGTCAGTGGCAGTACAAGACGCCTTTGGAGGACCCACGTTGACGTGTCCCAAAGGACGACGTTGAAGCTGCAGTGTCCGTTGTTAACACTGGACCAATCTCAAATGTCGCATTAGTCCCTTGAACCCAAAATCTGATCTGAAAATATTTAATATCCCCAACAGAAATGACTGTATGCATTCTGTACACCTTCTGTACATATCCACCCAACATTTCACACTTTCCAATGTCATAACTGTCCTTAAAGGTCCTCACACCAGGTGTGAGTGTGATTAGCTGTTACAAGCCGTTTTGAAAATCGGGCTCTTATGACATCACAAGTGGGCGTGTCCACCTAGATGTGACGGATAGATCAGTCTACCAGCCTACCCAGTGGACTGTAGCAAACGTTGCTCATCGCACACATCTAGGTGGACACGCCCACTTGTGATGTCATAAGAGTACGATTTTTGTAACGGCTGATGACACTCACTCTTCTATCAATCACATTTAAAAAATCGAGACCTGAAATCAGTAGCTGCAATGGGTAAAGCATCTGAACAAACCCAGTGTCGACAGCCAGGTGGCTCTGTGGGTGTGGCCAGAGGCATGGGGGGGGAGAGAGAGAGATGGGAGAGGGGGCATTAAATGTAGCATGCTAGCGGGTTATATTGGGTGTGGTTAGAAACAGGCACAAAGTACAGGCGGGGGAGAGAGACAAAGCAAGCGAGAAAGAAGGAAAAAAAAAGAGAGAGAGAGAGAGCGAGAGAGAGAGAGAGAGGGGGGAGAGAGAGAGAGACAGCCCTGCTGCTGTGCTACTTAGCAGAGTGTGACTGTCACACCGAGACTTGTCCCCGTCAGAGAGATAAATGACATTCAGCCTCCCCGCTATCTGCCTGCATGATACCTAGAAGACACACACACACACACACACACACACACACACACACACACACACACACACACACACACCACTGATGCCCTTCAAATAATTTAAGTGTTTGTGTTTGCTTGTGTGGGTGATGTTATGTGTATGTGACAATAGATGCAAGTGTGCTTGTTTGTCGGGGTGAATGCGCATGTCTGTGTGTGTGTGTGTGTGTGTGTGTGTGTGTGTGTGTGTGTGTGTGTGTGCGTGCATGTGTCTGTGTGTGTGGTTGTGTGCCATCTGCCATCTTGTAATTGTGTGTATGCCGGTGTGTGATTGACAGACTGTATCTCTTTCTGTGGTTGTACTCATGTACCCATGAGCACCTTTTGATTGGCTGCATATACCAGATGATTTGGTTGCATGACGGCTGCATGTCAGTCCACCCTAATCCACCATTACATCAGCGGTAGTGTAATACCACAAACCGTGAGTTGAACTCCAAACCCAGAAACAGTAACTCCGCTGGGTTATTAAATACATCATGAGTGGTGTGTTTTACATCATGAGTGGACATATGAACTTTAACATACAAAGATTGGCACAAAGAAACAGGGTGAACAGAGGGTCCTCTGGTAACCTTCACAGGGGAGACCACTAGAACTGACACGGTGAATGTGTAAGTAATCAAACCTTAGCAATCAGATGTCTGTTTGTAGGTCATCCATGACAAACTCTCTCCAACAGAACTGTCAACAAGATGGCGGCTCGTCGTTGCCGTGGCATGCGGCCGTTCTATCCGTGCCAGCAATTTTAAAATGGCTACTTTTGTTCCTAATGGGGTTGCCAGTGACATCACTTCATGACCCTTAAATCGTTGTCTCAACTGAGAGCTAAAAATGAGGCTTTAAAGCTGATAGCGTATCGGTTGGCCCGTCCAACCCCCACATCCACACACACACAAGAACCCAGTTCTCACTCCAAGTGCAACCTATCAACCTTCTGAATTTGCGACAGCCTTCTGCAGCTAGGCCTTGAACACTGGCTTTGAGGACATTGTCAATGAAGGTGCGTGTGACGTGTGTGTTTGTGTAGGTGTGTGTGTGTGTGTGTGTGTGTGTGTAGGTGTGCGCAAAACGTTTTACTCGCTCGCCAGACTTAAAAGCCTATGCGATTCTCATTCTACGGTTGGCTGCCTCCTCTATATCTGCATCGCTCTTTAACCTTCCCCTTCTTTGTTTCAAGTTCCTCCTCTGAGCGCTCTTGTATCCTCGTATCCTCGCTTGTCAGCTCTGTGTCTCCTCTCCCCATCTGCTTTCACGCTCAGCTATGTTGTCTTTATTGTCTCCATTGTTGTTTCTTTTTTGTTTCTGTTTTGTTAGCGACCAGCAGAGTTCATAAGCTGGTTGTGTTTACTTCAATCTCTTTACTGCGTTGCACAATCTCAATGGCCCTCTTACGAATACTCTGGAGCGTGGCTTTCTCTCTGCCCGACCGATGATGCATAAACAACATGCATCTGTAGGACTATGTGCACGCTGCTGGAAAGGAGCTAGTGATGAAGCCGCCTAACTAGCCATTCAGTCAAACAGGAAGACGGATAGATAGTCAACCAAACGGAGCGCTAAGTAGCGCACCAGCTAGCCCCTCAATCTCCCATCCCAAGGATTGATTGGTGTTCAGTATGCAAAATGAGTCCATAATCCCTGCACTGTTTTTGGCCCATTACTAAAAGAATGTCTGCCTAGCGCCTTTGAATAATGAAGACCATCCACCGAGAATCAGGCACTGCTAACAGATAAGATCTTAATGTGGTCCAACCAAGCCAAACAAAGAGGGGTGGGTTGTTTGCGGTGGGAATTAATTCAGCGGATGAGAGCGAGGATGGTCTTGTGGATAGCAGTGTCACGGATGGCAGCCAGAGGTCGTCTAGTGGGTGTAGTGTGTTTGACCTGAAACCAACTCATGCACAGCCAACTCATCATGCCATAGTTTAGCTGGTGAGAGTCAGTGGTTGGAAATGTTTTACGAAACAGAGCAATAAACATTGTGGTCATTCTCTAGGTCTTCCGCTTAATTGACATAGGGATGTTATTTTTTAAACAAATATCTAGGCCTCACCTTGGTCCCGATCGGGAACGACGATATAGAGAGACTACTTACTTTACATGCTTTCCGTCTTCATTGGGGAAAAGGCTCTAAGTTAAGCTCTCTTTGGGTTGACATCACAGAGAGGGACATAGAGAATGAGATTGAGCCAGAGAGAGAGAGAGAGAGAGAGAGAGAGAGAGAGAGAGAGAGAGAGAGAGAGAGAGAGAGAGAGAGAGAGAGAGAGAGAGAGAATAGAGAGAATAGAGAGAAGAGAAAGAGAAAGAGAAAAAAGAGAGAAAATATAATGATGACATTTTCCCACCAAGGGAGAAAAACGTAGATACATCTCCACTTAAAGAAGTCTTGTCATTCTAATAGATATCGAAATATATTCATGAATATATATAAAAAAGATATGCATTAATCAAATCCCCCCATTTCCAGCCACACAGGCCTCATGGAAGGATTGAGAAGTGGTAATAGGAATTCATTGAGAGGGAGAGGGATATAATGATAAAGGGGACCGTGATATAGGGAAGAACAGGAGATAGGGGTGGAGGTCAGTTGCATATCAAACGTTTGAGTTACAGCCAACATGGTGTACAATGTTAAACCCTTTTCCTGAAACACATGACAATTCCTACATCCGGCACAACATCCAATCAAACAGGCATGAGCTAGTCACTCGACTAGTAGCCTGTCGCTACACTCTGACAAGCTAGAAATGAGAAAATGTGTCTGTTTGTGAGCTAGAGAGGAACGAGGTCACGGGAGCGAGAACACACGGGAGGCAGACGGATGGACGGAGGGAAGGGAAGGAAGAGTGAAATGGTAATGAAAGCTTTTGGGTACGTGACCTTCTGCAAGCATCGGTGCTAGTGTTGCTAAATGCCACGAGCACGGACCGGCTCTATCCCGCCAGACAGCCTCGGCCGAGGGAAGCCAGGTTAGGCGGAAGTCAGAAAAAGGAGTGAAAGGTTGTTCTCGTATTGATTGAAGCCTGTTTTTAAGGGCTGTGTGCGTGAGGGGAAAGGTAGCCATCAAGAGAGAAAACGCAAGGAAAACACATGTCTCGCTGGAGAAGAGAGAGAGCCGTCCTATGGTGTTGCCCCCATGCTACTTCATGGCAGGAACTGCTCGTACATATTGCATGAGTCTCAAGCTATGTTTGTCACTTGAACAATGCAGTCGATCATAATGACCATACGAGAACTATATTCTTTATAATGACATGCCTTGTGCAAATAATATGCAGTTTTACACAAGCATAGACGTAGAAACACAAACACACACACACACACACACACACACACACATATAATGGCCATACAATCCCTATATGCTTAAAATGGCATGCCGTGTGCAAATTATGCATAATGCAGTTTTATACAAGCACAGATGATAAATTTCCTCACAAAGATAGTTAAACTGACACACACACACAGACACACACACACACACACTCACCCTGCAAAATCTAGCTGAATGTGATTGGCTGATTAAGAGGCTTGTCAGTGAGTTCTGGACTGGCTTGCTGAGTGTATTCATGAATATTCCCCTCATGCAGTGTCTCCCTGGGAGCCCTACTGCTGTCTGGGGGTCGGAATGACAACCGCAGGGATTTAATGCTGACAGATGTCTTTGTGTTGTTATTTGTGCACATTTCTGTGTGCGTGCCTGCTGGTGTGTGTGTGCATCTGTGTGTGTTTGTGTGTGTGTGTGTGTGTGTATGTGAGAGTCTGTGTGTGTGTGTGTGAGTCTGTGTGTGTGTGTGAGTCTGTGTGTCTGTGTATGGCTGTGCGTGTGTGTGTGTGTGTGTGTGTGTGTGTGTGTGTGTGTGTGTGTGTGCATGTGTGTTGGAGTGAGCGTCTGTGAGTGTGTGTGTGTGTGTGTGTGTGTGTGTGTGTGTGTGTGTGTGTGTGAGAGAGATAGGGTGCAGAGCAGCCGTTTGATGGCACTTCATGCGTGCATCAGAATGTGTGACAATAAAAACTAAACAAACACAGGATACATAGCCAGTGCAGCATAGCATGTTTATCCGTACGTGACGAATGGTTTATTAATCACTACATTGTCAAACGTGATAATGGCAATCAAAGGAATTCTGTTTTATCGGCATGCACAAGGGCTCTGTGGCACCTCAGGGATCTCATTTGAACACTCTTGGGCGATAAAGAAATGGAAGGTCAATAGGACATCAACACAGGCACCATGCAGAGATGTAATTTCAGCTTCCTTTGAATGTTGCCTAGCGTGCATAACTGGGGGACGCTATAGGAGGGCAGACTGGCGACCCGAGGGTTGAAGGTTCGATCCCTGGCTAAATGTCCCTGAACAAGACACTTGACCCTAACTGCTCCTGACAGGATTCCTATCAGCCGCCCCCCGCCCCCCCCCCCACACACCGTAGGGTTTGCTGGTGTGTGACATGAACAGGTGAATCAGTCGTGGTGGGCTCTAAGTGGCCACAGTGATGAGCAGAGCTCTGCCTAAATGCACTCTATTTACAGTTCGGCAGTCCCATTAAACAGATCAATCAGGGGTGAACAGAATCAGATTAGACTGTGAACCCACATTTACGTTTGAGTTTAGTATATGACTAAAGCTGCGTTAGGTGCCCCCGCGTCTCAAGAACACGTTCAAATGTTCGCGTGTGTGTTTTTTTTTGCGGCGCTAAGCGGTGTCCTTCCACCCGTTTCGTTAACACCACCTCGCCGGGCTAATTAGCCGACGGCTGCACGGATGACATGGCTTTCGGAAGGACGTTCGGTTACACCGCCTCCGACATCAAGGCGCCGAAGAATCCACCCCCAGTCAGGTCCCTTGCCTTTCATCCCCATCCACGGTGGAATTCCTGTCCCTTTATCTTGCTAGCGCTCCTTTATACGGCAGACAGCCAGCCAGCCGGGCAGAACCACCTTCCCCAGCCCTACTTTAATCTGATGCACTCACGAGAGCCGCTGTCACTTAGATTTCATACCGTCTTCCATTTTTTCCTTTTATCCACCATGAAGCACTGAATGTGTAAGGCTGCACTAAAACATTGCCTTCCCCACCACCTGATCCCCCTGCTGAATTATATTCCAGAGAACCTTCTGAAGCTGAATCTCAGTCGTGTGTCTGTCTGGCCCTCTGCCTGACATGCGCTGCCGTATCACATGTGTGGTATCCATTATTGGAACATGCTTTTCTGTCCCTGGTTACCTAGTAACATGAGAAGGAGCACACTTTCAAGCACCTCTGTAAATTGGCACCTTTCGTTTGACCCTTATGAATGGCACTCGACAAATTAACTCCTTCCTGAAAGAGTAGGAAAACACATAAAGTGGGAGATGTAATATATGGTATTTATCATGATGGTCCACAAGTGGTTATATTGTTAAGAATCTGCCTGAGGATCTATAGTTGTAAGTATAGCCCTGAGCTAAAGAGTGTAGCCTGATCCGTTTGCATGCAGTAATGGTTCAATTTAAAACCCAGTAGACATGTAGCCATGCTTCGGTTTGTCCTTGCTAATTCCCTCACAAAGGGAAGCAATGTAACATTTTTGTTTGTGTGTCCAATTCTGTAAATAAATCATAGACAGCCAGCCGGAGAAACAAATCAGTTTGTTTATCTGCACCCTGTTCCTCTGCCTCTCCTCTGGTTCAAATCTTGCGTGGATAAAAACATTGTTTATGTGGTGCAAGCGTTTAAACACACTCAGAGAATCTGAGTTGAACAAATCACCATTGAACTTGGTTCACTGAATCCAAGATGAAAAGACAGAGAGGAGGGAGGGGATGGGAGGAGAGTTTTTTTTTCCTCTGTGGAGCTGGTGGATCCGGACGCGCTGCAGACTGAGAGCCCCTCCACTCCTGCCCTGGAGCAAGCTTATTTTAGGGATGCCTGGTCAGAGCCAGAATGAACACAACCAGAATAACAACAACAACTGCAACCATAACACAGCCGGGGGGGAAATAAGTATAGCAAACAGCAACCTCACTGGGTCTCTCTCTCTCTCTCTCTCTCTCTCTCTCTCTCTCTCTCTCTCTCTCTCTCTCTCTCTCTCTCTCTCTCTCTCTCTCTCTCTCTCCTTGCTCTCCCTTCTCTTTCTCTCTCTCTCTCTCTCTCTCTCTCTCTCTCTCTCTCTCTCTCTCTCTCTCTCTCTCTCTCTCTCTCTCTCCTGTGCTCTCCCTTCTCTTTCTTTCTCTCTCTCTCTCTCTCTCTCTCTCTCTCTCTCTCTCTCTCTACTTCAAGACATAGCTTTAGGCTGTTTGTTGGAGACGTTTAGTGAGTGTGCAGTTCGGAGTTTGAGCGTGTGTGTGTGTGTCTGTGTGCGTGCGTTTGTGCATTTATTTGTGTGTGTATCAGTGTGTGTATCTCTGCGGCAGTCACACCGTTTTCAGTTGACAGTTGTCTATTTAGGAGGATGAGGATCCCTATGATGCCATCAGGATATTGTCAGGGTCTTTGTTCTACAGACACACTAGTCTTCCTGAAGCCTCCACTGAAGGTGTGAAGCACTATCCTGGTACCACCTATTGACACTCATTGGGCGTTCCCACACGCATGCTTTAAAAAGTATTAAGTTAGTCTAAAAATATTAAGCTAGTCTAAATGTGTATTAGGCACACCTTTTATCAATCGTTGTATACAAATTCAGCATATGTATGCTCAGGTAAAGGAGGAGAGATTAAATAGCCTCTTTGGCAAACTTTTTTTCAACGTGCAGTGTCCCGGTCAAATAAATAAATAACGTGAGTCAAATGAGGACAAACTGCAGTCATATTAATAGCACTTCTTATAATATTATACATTATATCATATTATAACAAACGAGAGGCGTCCAGATACCCTGATTGGTCGGATACACTTGAAGGCAGACGATACGCTACAATGCAATCAGCAGGCCCGGCGGTCATCTCCGCCGGCCTCAAAACACGGCGGCGACAATCACTTCATCTGAGATAAACACGTGGGGTGGGGGGGGGGGGGTCATGCTCTTTGTATAAACACGAGTCTCCTTTATCCAACCACTGCTACTAAAATCCCTTTTTGCTTCAATATGAGGGGTTTTAGAGGTGACTGGCACTGTGCACTGCTACAGCATATTCCTTCTGTGTCCAAGGGACGCGCCGCCAGCACGATTACACAGCTGAACGAGCTCAGCCAACAGTTATGAACTCATCTCTGCAAAGAGAGGCCCGCCGATAAAACATGGGGTCGGAGTTTGGGGGCGGCCGGCGTCTGTGGAGAAGCGGGTTCCATGTTCTGTTATTATGTTTTTATGTTGGCCTCGAGAGCGGCCGCAAGAATTTATGAAACCGAAGTTTGATAAAGAACCATGTTTTTTTTTCTATTTTCAAGGACAAAGTGCTATTCAATACTTTTCTTCTGTGTGTGTGTGTGTGTGTGTGTGTGTGTGCGTGTGCGTGTGCGTGTGCCTGTGTGTGCCTGTGTGTGCGTTGTATGGGCCTGTGTGTGTGTATGTGTTTTACTGTATGGTAGATGAAACACACATCTTACTTAAGGATAAGGGATACATTATCCATAGTTATAAGGTCTAATATTGTTCTGTTCAGAAGTAAAACAGGACCTTCAATCAAACCAATCACATTGCTCCGATGGCGTTATTTATTTATCAACAGCATATAGGTGTCAAATTTACACTACAATGAACTGTTGCCAGCTTTCATATACATATACACACTCACTATCTCTCTCATACACAAACACACACACACGCACACACTCAAGCACACTTGAACAGACGCAAGCACACACACATGCACACACAGAAGCACACACACAAAGAAAAAATGCTTTTAAAACCACCAGAACGGTGGCCTTTGTAGCAAGGACTTTTAGTAAAGCAATGACAAAAAAATTACACCTTTTTGTGTGTGTGTGTTTTCTGTGTGTCTCTCCTGAAGTATTTTTTATCATTGGTGCTGCCACAGTGGCACTGGCTGTCTGTACGCAATGGAGAGCAGGGGGTACCGAGCAAACACACCAAACTACAACCCCTCCCCACATACACACACACACGGATAGAGAGAGAGAGAGAGAGAGAGAGAGAGAGAGAGAGAGAGAGAGAGAGAGAGAGAGAGAGATAAAGAGAGAGAGGGGAAGAGAGAGAGATTTGTAGAATAGTAGAACTAAATGAAAGAGAGATAAGAGAGAGAGCGAGAGAAGGGGGGGAAGAGAGAGATATGGAGAGAAAGAGAGAGAGAGAGACCGGGAGAGTGAGAGGGAGAGAGAGTTTGACGCTCATCGCTCATAATGTGACAAATGAAGGGTTGGTAGAGTGACAGGCTCAGGGCAAAATAAAAAACAGACTGTCATGACACAAGCAGAAAGATTTTCAAAGGGGGAGAAGACAGGCATACACACACACACACTCACACACAGGTGGTATGGCTTGGTGGTTGCTAGCTATGAAGGTATGCTGCAGATGGAAATGTCAGAGCACTGGAAATACTGGCAGGGGAATGATAACACTGTTCACCTAGTACTCTCAACACAAAAGTACATTTGGTAGAAGTGGTAATTACAGGAATCAGTTCAACTCTTGGTAATAGACACCTAGAATCAACATGAATTCGTGAAGGTGTCTTGGAGAACAACAAGAATGAATGTAATTAAATACCCAAATGAAGTTGCAATCTTGCTAGTTGCTACCATCTGTCTTCCAAAGAAACTGCATTAAGCATACTTAACTTATATATTTATCTATCTTAATAAAGCACTGTGCGCGTGCACACACACACACACACACACACACACACACACACACACACACACACACACACACACACACACACACACACACACACACAGGAAAGGCACCATATGGATGAACGTACGTCGATGGAGTTGCCTGAGCACCGGAAGGTCACAGTGGGCACTTCACACACACACGTCCCTACACACAGACCACGAGGCATACCCAATACCCATGCACCTAGAGGGGGGTTAGAGGACTGGGGGGGGGGGTGGGGGTAGGGGTGCTGGGCACCAGCCGGCCGTCCTCATGATGCTCTGGGCACCCAGGGGTGAGTTCTGGGAGAACAGCTGCCAGGGTTAGAGTCCTGCAGAGGAGGAGGTGGGGTCACGCCCCCAACAGCTGATTCACATGCATGATGTCATCACTGCACTGATGCAATGAACACACTGTGTGTCACGTGTGTGTGTGTGTGTGTGTGTGGGTGTACGTTTGTGTGTGTGTGTGTGTGTGTGTGTGTGGGAGCCCAAGCCAAAAAAGAGAGAACGAACGAGAGAGAATGAGTGAGTGAGAAAGAGAGAGAGAGTGAGAGAAGGTCAGATATGAGGACATTTTACTGTTGGGGTGGGGGCAAAAGTGGGGACAAACGATCTGCAAGAGAAAGCCAGTACAGAGGACAAACAGGAGTTGGCAAGAGGCACAAAATGTAGGATTCATTTATAATGTGTTGAACTTTCATAGTGCAACAAATTCCCAATCACAACAGGAGATGCACAAAGGATGGGGCTTGATACCTTAGGATATGGATCGGTGACAGCCTTTATTGTCAGTGTAATACACTTTTATTTGGTCGACCGTAAGATATAAAACCACATTTACTGGAGGGTTCCTTTTTTAAGATTGGTTGTAGATGCTATAAAATGTTACGAGGACTGCGGAGAAGAGTTTGTCCATTTCAATTCATTTCATCCCTTTAATTTAATTTCTTTGTATCACAATGCACGCTGGCTGGGTAGCGGGCCGTCCCAGTGTAGAGAGCAGGGGAGACGGCACAGGGATTTGAACGGGATAAAAGTGGGACGCCCGCCCAGTGAGTGCAAAACAACATGCAACGCAGGGGAGAACGTTGGCTCCTGGATTTCCACATGTTACACATGTTGTGGGACGTGAGCACGTGTCCGATGTCAAACAAAGCACAGCATCAATGGTTCATACGCCCCATGAAACGTCTCCGAGATCACAGCCTCATACGTGGAATTTCCTTCCATCGATTATTCATTCCGTATCTGGGCAAGGAAAAAAAAAAGGCCCTATTTCCGAGGTTTCATTAATTGTTTATAAGGGGCACTTTGCATGTAGCCCAAATGGTCTCGAGGGGACGTGTTCTGTAAGCACTCTTAATGTGGGAATATGCACTGTGGAGCCAGGCCTCTCTGTGGAGACACAGAGAGAGCGAGAGAGAGAGAGAGAGAGAGAGAGAGAGAGAGAGAGAGAGAGAGAGAGAGAGAGAGAGAGAGAGAGACAGAGAGAGAGAGACAGAGCGAGAGAGAGAGAGAGAGAGAGAGAGAGAGAGAGAGAGAGACAGAGAGAGACAGAGACAGAGACAGAGAGAGACAGAGACAGAGAGAGACAGAGCGAGACAGAGAGAGCATGAGAGAGAGAGAGACAGAGAGTGAGACAGAGAGAGAGACAGAGAGAGAGAGACAAAGTGCAGGGGGGGAAGTAGGTCTCCTGGATCATAACATTTGAAGCACAAAGAGCTTAACCACACCCTCTGGCTGACAGGCAGACCCACTTAGCACTTAGGACTATTAATTCATTTTGTTTTTCAGACAAATTGGTATTACTATATCAAATATACACCAGACAGACAGGCAGACGGAAAGACAAACATGCAAGGTTTAACTCCCTCGAGGACCCCCCGCGCAGACACAAAAAACATAATTATATGAATGCTTTTATGAGGGCTCTCTGTATTTCATGAATTGTATTTGAGTTTGTGCGTTTGTTTGTCTTGTTTGTATTGACTGAGCGCATGCGTACGTGCAACTGTGCGCATCCATTTGCTTTCTTTTATGGATGCAAAGGCTTGCAGAGCCCCAACAGCTGTGGCGTTTCACTGCAGAGCCTGACGTCCATGTGTTTGGCTGTAGGGGGGGGGGGGGAGGCCGATGTGAATGCGGGAACAGCACTCTAATTCAGCAGAGACGTGTGAACTGAGGTGTTGGCGCAATAACAGGTTCTCAGTGCTCACCACCAACACAGTGTGAATGTGAATTCATGCATGCACACATGTGTTCATACCCATGTATGTACGCTTGGAGGACACACTCACATGGGCACAGGCACACACAGACACGCACACACACACACACACACACACACACACACACACACACGTCCGCTAATAGTATTGAGGATAGGTTTCTCAGCAAGGTACATGGTGGTCGATACTGCAATGGATGTAACAGAACAATAAAAACAGTCTGACAATATATTGTCCATCCTGTGGACACGTTCATCTTCTCGGCTCTTATTCTCCAGTTTTCTCCCTCTCCCTCTCTAAGTGCATTCTTAGGAAGAAGTAATTGGATTTGACACCATCTTAGAGATAGTGGAGGGTTGTGCTGCTTTCTGACATCCATGGACCTTGGGAAAAATAAGGGCTATCAGAGAACAAATGCATGGTATTCTTGGGTTGTACAATTCGCTAGAGAGTATAGTGTATGTACAGAATCTTCCAAATAGCTTGTTAACATGTTAGGCTAGTAGCAGTGGAGGAAACTTCTAGTTTTGTGTGGGCAATATTGTGATTCAGAGTGGAGCGATCCTCCTCATGACCACTGGCTATTCCAGACGCTACGGTAGTGTTTATTATTCATGCAGGTTGTCCCTTACTGGCTATTCCAGACCCTACGGTAGTGTTTATTATTCATGCAGGTTGTCTCTTATTGGCTATTCCAGATGTTACGGCAGTGTTTATTATTGATGCAGCTTGTCCCTTATTGGCTATTCCAGCTGTTACGGCAGTGTTTATTATGCATGCAGCTTGTTCCTCACTGGCTATTCCAGATCATTTATAGTTAGCAGAGGTAGGCTAACTTGGTAAGACTACTTGAGATCTTACATCGACAGAGACCATCAGGTCATGTTCTTTTTGCTCCAGGATGCTGAATCGCTGTTGACAGAACGGCTCGTAGATGAGCATGGTTCGCCACACCTAGGTGGGCGGAGACGGTAGAGAGAGAGAATTAAAAGCCTGCATTAGGGAGCCCTCTTTCTTCAAATGGTCATTGAAGAATGCCGGCCTCTGCGGTGTTGTTAGACGCAAGCAGCGAGAGACAGATGGAGAAAGAAAAGTTAAGAGCTCAGTATTGGCAGAGAAGGACTCAGGCAGGGTGGTGTTTGATAGAGAGAGAGAGACAGAGACAGAGAGAGAGAGAGAGAGAGAGAGAGAGAGAGAGAGAGAGAGAGAGAGAGAGAGAGGGGGGGGGGGCTAGAAAAAGAAGAATAAAAATAAAATCTTCATCTTCCTTTTAAAAACAAATCCCGTTCCGGTCCTTTTCATGTCGATTTCCGCACATGTCTGCTTCTCCGTGTACGCTGACTGCGAAATAGAGCGTCGGGCACCGAGTGCTGAGTTAAAAAATGTAAAAATATAAACAAGAAAAACAAAAAAACAAGGGCAGCTGACAGCTCCAGCATCCAAGGACGTCACAAAGGGCAACTTTTTACGAGGAAAAACCAACTGCCGTCCCGCTGCCTAGCAACTGTTTCTCTCCCCTCTGTATTTGTTAGAAAGGCCCAGCGTGTCATTGGTCAGCACAGGCCTGCTGTTTAATGGCTGGATGTGGATTTCAGGGGATGTTTTGTAGTGGGCGGAGATGGTATTTCGGTGCAGGCAGAACAACATACCCCACTGTGTGCAGGATAGACATGTGCTGTGGGTGATTGTCTTGGTTTGCTTGTCTGCATGTGTGACACGGACACGTTCGTGTTTTTTTTCTGTGCGCGGCTTGTTGACATAGTGACGTTTGGCGAGGAGCAGCAGCTCCAGACATGGTTTGGAGTTATAAGCAAACAATCCAGTAACCAGATATGATATTGTGTCCTTTTCTGCCCAACAAGCAGACAGTGGTCATGTCCATGCATGTCTGTGCATGTGTGTGTGTGTGTGCACGTGTTTGTGTGTGTGTGTGTGTGTGTGTGTGTGTGTGTGCGTGTGTGTGTGTGTGTCTCTGTGTGTGTGTGTGTGTGGTCTGATATGAACACCCTGTAGCAGAATAAGTAATACTTTCAAACACACTCAGTAGCGTACGCCATTTCCTTCACCTATCTGCACCTTCTTCAAACCTATCCATTCGCCCGCAATCTCCAAGGCATTACTCATGCAGTGACATTAAAAGTTCCCATAAAAAAACCTTTTATTTCAAAAGAAGGATGTCATATCCGGGCAGGGATTATCCCGCTAGCACCAACAGTGGCCCACAGTTTGCGGCGTGTGATAGGGCCGCACGTCTACGGAAGCTTTGCACAGGATTAAGAGAGCTGAGACGAAGGACCTAGCTACGTTATACGTTCACTGAACTCTGGCAGGTGACACTTGTCTGGTGAAGGGGAGCTTTCCAGACAAAATGGATGTCTCACTTGGACTCACTTAGACTGCCTAGAGAGCCGTTAGGAAGCCAGCTTTTTTTTTTTTTCTTCTGGATTCATATTTCGTGTGATGGCAGTTTAGCATTTTCTCACTAGCCCCCCTCCAGGGAAGAGAGTGCTCTGTCTACCGCTGCTGCCGTGCAAGGCTGCAAATAACACCCTCCAATGGTGCCAAATCTAAAATAAATCACATATAAATTAACGACAAAGCAGGCAACACACAGCCCTCTTACCGGGAAGGTCCGGGAGATCTCTTAATATCCAGGGAGAGGGGAGATCACGTTTCATCTCCTTGACTAATTAGTCCGTTTTTTTTATTTTTAGATTGCAATCCTGTATGATTATCCGTATCTAAACCAACCATAAAGTAAGAGTGCTAAGAAGGAAGTTAATATGAAAGTGGGAGTGTGTTACACACACACATATTATATTTATCTTTACGTCAGAGAGCAGAGAGCATGAGCCTGCTCCAATCCGATGTGTGTGTGTGGAAGCCCCTCAAAGTCTGTTTGTCCAGAACACCACATTGGGGGGAAGGCCCATGTGACCTGGATGCAGTGACCTATGGCAGTGGACCATAAGGGGGGCAGCGCTGCGGGACAGGGTCTGAGGTCCAGATGTCACAATGGGACCTTTCAATGTCTACAGGGACTTACACAGACCACATCCACATGGACATTAACAGTACATCTGTGCACGGATCAACGGCCCGAGATACAACATACAACACTTGCATAGGTGCCCTTAAAGCGATAGCCATATGCTTGCGTGGAGGGGGGGGGGAGACAGACATCTCTTCAAGGACACACACACACACACACACACACACACACACACACACACACACACACACACACACACACACACACACCATACCCTAAAAATACACACAACCAACTCAACACCCAACAAGTACACACTGACATGTTTTCAGGCTACCAGCAGACAATTGGCTCCTGTGATTTGAAGAGAAGTGATTTTTACCATGGTGGTTAAACCAGTGCACCAGGGTGTGTCTCCGAACCAGTGGCGGCTTGGGCAGTTGGAAGCAATTCATGCATTTTACATGACGCCCATTCATCCTAGCCTGGTGCTACCAGACCATCGTACTTCATTTCATTTGTACAGAAGGTCTGGAACTGCTGTAATTGGCAAACGTTCACTCACTTGGAGGCAGGTGTCTGTTGAAGTTTAAAACTATTGGATCTGCCCAGTGCCACTCTGGATCTGCCATAACCAATCGCAATAGCGTTTGGTCGTGACGTATGTCATACGCCGGGACCGGCCGGAAACTACGTTGCGTGCATGCGCAGGCTGTGTACACAAACAAAACAAGATGAAGCGTGAAGATGTCTGTCAACGATAGCTGCAGGTTTTGTTCATCTAATTTTAGAGTTCAAGGAACAATTACAAATTCTGCATTAATATTCGATAGTAAGGACAGAGATAATGTTTGCAGTCAACTGTCGATGCTGGGTCTTGTCATTGACAATACGTCGCTACTTCGACGTTCTCAGCCACTTCCTCTGTTCGCTGATTGGTCACACAGAAATTTGTTCGGGCAAAATCCCACTAACAAGCCCCAGCCCCAGACTGACTACTGAAGGGAAAATGAAATTTGGGAGGAAGTAGGTGGGCGGGTGGAGCCAGGCTACATTCATCCAGCCCTGGCCCCCGATGCAGCCGCTGGGACAGCAGGGAACGCCATTCTGTGGTGTGTGTGTGAGAGAGAGAGAGAGAGAGAGAGAGAGAGAGAGAGAGAGAGAGAGAGAGAGAGAGAGAGAGAGAGAGAGAGAGAGAGAGAGAGAGAGAGAGAGAGAGACAGACAGACAGACAGACAGACAGACAGACAGACAGACAGACAGACAGACAGACAGACAGACAGACAGACAGACAGACAGACAGACAGACAGACAGACAGACAGACTTTTAGAAAAGGCAAGCTCCATTTCAGGGTGCATCGACTGCCTCCATTCATCCATTCTTCTAAAGCGTCCATCACAGAGTCGCGGGGGAAGCCCCTGTGAGAGCTCCAGGGGTCCTGTTCTGTTACTAACTCACCACGACAGGGGCACAGACACATAAAGTACTCCTCCTTCCTATCGATGAATGTGTAAGGAGGAAGGGGAAGTCGTTCCCCTTCCAAAGCAAACGCAATGCTGACAGAGAGCGATAGAAAGAGAGTGAGAGAGGGGCGAGAGAGGGAGTAGTAGTGAGAGAGAGATACTATATAAGTTCAAATTAATTTATATTATATAGTATATTATCATTTAGCAAAAAATAAATAACCCTTGGGGTAGAGTACAGAAAAACACAAATATATATATTGTGTGTTAAAAATGTTGTGCGTTTTTTTTTGTTGGACTTTACAGTGTAGTACCTCTCTCTATCTCAGACTACCTCACCCCCCTGCTCCTCTGTCTTGTCAGGAGTGCCATCTGAGAGGAGGAGAGAGCTACAGGGGGACAGGGGAGATAGAGTCAGAGAGACGGAGGGCTGGGAGGAGATGAATGCGAGGAGAGCTGCTCCGGGTACCGCTAGAGAGAGCGCGAGGGAGCGAAAAGAGAGGATTAGATATATATTTCATCCTGAGTATCCTTAATAGAGGTCTATAGGTGACAGCAACTGTCAGCAAACTTAAACAGTATGACACATGGAAGAAATAAACAAAGAGCGCACACACGCGCACGCGCACACGCACACAACCACACACACGTACACACAGACACACATGCACACACAAAATAAACATATTCAAATGTAGCCAGTATATTGCTAACACTGATGAAATATTATCCTTTAAAGTGCTGACTGTTGCAGGGTCACCAGATGGGTTACGTCAGGTAGAACGCTTACTATGGAATCTCATCACAACAGGCCTGCTCCCAGAACGCCTGATACGTGTTCAGTGTTGGCAGACACACACACACACACACACACACACGCAACATGCAAACCATTAGGCTCATGCATTGCACAAACAAATATACACATAATTGCATACTCAAATTACACACTGAAAACAAACAAGACATGTGCTCTCACACACATACACACACACACACACACACACACACACACGCAAACGCAAACGCTAACACACGCACATTAAAAGATGCAACCACACGAACACACACACATGTTCACACTCACACACACACACACACACACACACACACACACACACACCAAAACACACACAGAAACACACACAAATCATGATCACACCTTGGACACTGAAGCAACTTAAAGTACAGTAGTCTTAACATCAGTACATCCCAGTTGGAATAGTACTATTCCAACTGGGATGTACTGATGTTAAGACTATTGGAAACACTAGTGTTATTAATCCTGACATGGTCAAATACAGAGATATTGTAAAATATGGACACAGCCCTTGTGTCCACCGTTTTAATATATAATAAATGTTTTGTACTAGCTGCACTAGCTTGTGTAATATTTATTCTTACTGCCAGTAGAATCAGGGAGTTTTATCCTACATGCTAACTGGCCATCTGGCCATGTGTCAGTCCTGTGCATTACATGACGTTGTCTCACTGACCTGCCTCCAGTAGCAAACGCATGATAATAAGGAACCCCTGGGCAACATGCATTCAGACTTCAGTCTGAGCGAGCTGCGAAAAGGCCACTGGGAGAACAATAAAATATCACTGAGCTGGGCGTCCCTTATAGCTCCTTTGGTGTACGGTTAAAAATAGAAGAGAAAATAAATGGTGGATGGGATAAACGGTTGTTTAACAAATGCTCAGTAATAGCACATGGAAGAGGAAACAGGGAATTGTGGTTAAAGCGGTAGCCGCACACATACACCCGACGTTGACGTCATGTAGCTGAAACACAGAGACACTCTCACATTACAGAAACCCATACAATATTGATATTACATTTATAGATTGGTGCCAGACTGCACAAAAACCGGGCTCTCCTGATAAAAATTCTTCGAAGCGTTTTTCATGACATCATCGATCTGTATCATCACAGCACCTCCCAACTTGTACATGTCTGCCCTCCCACGCACACACACACACACACACACACACACACACACACACACACACACACACACACATACACACACACACACACACACACACATGCACACACACACACACACACACACACACACACTCGCACACACACACATACACATACACACACACACACACATACACACACACACATGCACACACACTCGCACACACACAGACACACACACACACACACACACAGAGCTATCTTAGTGCCGATTATTAAGATACCTTATCTACCTGCCTTATCCCTATACTGAAGATAAGTCTGTTGGAGTTTATTGTACATCCCTTCACCACATGACCCTCCAACCTTCAGCTCGGAGAGGCACAAAGGAAACCCTTTAAAGCCCAGAGGAGAGGGGGAGATGCTGAGGACGCATAAGATAGGATAGGAGATAGTAGTAGTCTGCAGAAGCTGCCAAGTGAGCAGACATGATGTATTACCATGCGATTGAACAATGTAAATCGATGTCGGTAATCAAAGCATGGCCAAAGACCACGATTCACCTGCCAAGTCCTAGACAATACGAAGAACCTTACACTAATGTAGCTGGGACAGTGGGACAGTGATGAGAAGGGCGGAAAATTGTTCTTCCACCCTAAAGAATAAAAATTTTGTATGGTGGTCTCCATTAGGAGTAGTATAACACCATTAGCACTTTTAGTAGCATAATAGACAATGCTATACACCCCCTGCCTGGAAATGCTTCCTGGTTCATCATCATGTGTAAAAACCTTCAACAACATAATGGACATTTTTGTAAAAAAGAAGAAAGAAGAGCCATTGCATGTGATCCAGTAAGCATTGGATCACACAGAGAAACACACACAAACCATGATCACACCTTGGACACTGAAGCAACATAAAGTACAGTACTACTCCAGCTGGGATGTTATGATGTTAAGACTATTGGAAACACTAGTGTTATTACTAGTGTTATTACCTGACATGGTCAAATACAGAGATGTTGTAAAATATGGACACAGCCCTTATGTCCACCGTACTAATATATAATAAATGTATTGTACTTGTTGGTAAGCCAGCTGGTCCTTCTCCCCGCCTCCCCCTTAGTTGTGCTTTATCTAAAGCCAGGGCCCTGGCGCAGGGGTCCTTTAGGCAAACGTTAGGCATCAACGGCCACATACAACCTCTGGCTTTTAGTGGACCCACTCCAGCAGTTTCAGGAGGTTATGTTATCTTAAAACGGACGAGATGTGGATGTGCACAGCCATTAAATGGGATTCTCTCTCACTTTTAAACGGCCAATGATTGCGACGGCCATTTCAGGGCCGCTGAATCCAGCGTTGATCATTTCATTCTAGTGTAACCGATCTAATGTTTGCTCTTAGAGCGCGTCCATTCACCACCACGCCGTGCACATAACCTCTCCCTTGTAATGCCGGCCTAGAATGGCTCCGGCTATCTCTTGATTGCGCTTGACATTCATACCTGATTTCCTTGCCCATAATGCCGCTACATGGAACTCAATGGCTGCCATCAAAACCTGGAAGTGTGGAATAAAGACCAGGAAAGTTCAACCCCTCCCCTGGCTATGATAAAGATAAATGACTATGCACATTATTATTATTTTCATAGTATCATTATGATTACTGTGAACTTTATTATTAGGATTATTATTATTAACCTAACTTTTGGGTTGAAATACTCTATTATGGGACTGAATCTGAATGGCTGAGTTGAGTTGCAATCACCACCGGAATCACTGATGGATGAGAGTCGTGGTGGGCGGCATTTTTCTTCATGATCAAATCTTGTCGCCATCTAAATGGCGAGCAGCCTGCATATGAATATTAATGGGTGTGACATCCACTCTCAAGGATTGACTGATAGAGGACATCCTCTGACCTGCATTTAATATTCTGAGCCATTCACTGGGACAATGCTTTCTCAATGGGGATGAAGCGACAGCAGATGAACCAGTAGAGTGGAGAGCAGAGCTGTGCACTAGATGATGAATCCCATCAAAGATTCTCCATCGCCAGCTCTCTTATTGCCCAACTCTTACCATAGAGAATTCAAGTGTGCAGCCACCACAGCCCATGCAATGAAGTGGAGAACACTGTGTGTGGTGCAATACAAAGAGGGGGAATTAATTAATGTGTGTACATGAGGACGCATATAAGCAGGCAATCACACACACACACACACACACACACACACACACACACACACACACACATATAAATCCCCCCCCCCCCCCCCCCCCCCCCACACACACACACACACACAAGCACAAACACAAACACATACCCACAAGCGCACACAAGTACACACACACACACACACACACACACACATACACACAATGCCATGCTCCAGAGCGCAAATGGATAGCGCTGAATACAGTGAGAAGGTAACACGACTGCACCTTTGCACATGTAGTTCCACTCATGACCAATACAATACACCTCTAATTGTCCTCCATGGGCAATGGAACCAGAAAGAACGAGCTAAACCCACTCTTCCTCCTCCTCCTCCTCCTCCTCCATCATCTGCCTCCATCACACTCTGGTTCCGTCTCCCCTCGGAGGAATTAGGTGACTCACAAAGCAATTAAAGTGAAGCAGGACTGCTAGACGGCGGCGCCGAGGAAGCACAGGTGGGAAGGAGGTCGGGAGTTGAAAGGAATGAGGAGATGTTGAGAGGAAGGAAGGAAGGACAGGAGAGAGAGAGTAGGAAAGGAAGCAAGGGCGGGAATAAGGGGGGGGGGGGGGGGGGGTGAGACGGAGACACGAATGTCGAAACATTTCAGAATGAATGCAGAAAGCAAGGAAGGATCGAAGGAAGGAATGTGGAACAGTGTCGTCATCCCCCACTCCCCATACACACGCACACAGACACGCACACTCACCGCACACATTTACACACACATTTACATTAAGTCATTATTTCATCATTCCTCCGTGTACAATAGTTTACCGATGACCCTGTGGTTAAGGATTAAAGAACGTTTCTGTATTTATGTGTGCGTGCGTGCGTGCGTGCGTGCGTGCGTGCGTGCGTGCGTGCGTGCGTGCGTGCGTGCGTGCGTGCGTGCGCGTGTGTGTGTGTGTGTGTGTGTGTGTGTGTGTGTGTGCGCGCGTGCATGCATGTGTCCGTGTGTGTCTGTGTGTCTGAGTCTGTGTGTTCATACCGGGGGCAAAGAACTGCTGGCGTCTGCGTTTTTTCAACTTATCCCATCCACCCCTAATCAGCAAGATAAGAGAGAGAGGAGGGCTGGAGAGGGGGACAGGGGAGGAGAATTAAGAGCATGGCTGGAGGTGAAATACGTCAACAAGCCGGCGTGCTTTAACAGGGCCGCCGCGTGGGACTGCAGGAGGTGTACTACAGACAGCGTCGCTAAAGAGGCGTATTGAGTTGAGGAGTCACACACCCACAACCGATGAGGAGGGTTGAGACGTTTGCAGACTGCAGCCTCCATCTACCACTTACCACTCTGGCAACTAATCACCATGTGAGTGTCTGGTGTAACGTGATTCTTTGTGTGTGTCTGTGTGTGTGTGTGTGTGTGTGTGTGTGTGTGTGCATGTTTGTGTCTAAATGAGTGTGTGTGTGTGCAGGTTTGCGAACATGTGTGTGTGTGTGTGTGTGCCAATGGAAACTCTTTACTGAGTTTCTCTCCCTTGATTTCAGAGAGTTGCAGCATCCTCTCTTTTTGGCTGCCCTTAGGGGTATAGAACAAGCTGTCCAAATTACACAGCAGCAACTGAGCTGAACCCTTAAAATTTAGCACAGCATCAACTTCATCACAAGCTGTTAATTATTGCAGCAACCAAAGCTTATATCTTATTCAATCTTTGACCATTGCTGTCATAGCTAATTGCACATATCATATGCTGCTTGAGATTTTTCTCACTGGTTAATCAATGATAGGCCGTGCATTTCTTCAAGACCCTTTCCGCTTCTATTTAAATGCTGTGCAACAAGCTGTGGTTGTATTGATTTTGTAGTCGCTGGAGTACAAGTTTTAAGTAAAAAACCTCGACAAGTGTAACCGATTTGGCAATTTTTTGGGGGAAAATGCTTATCAAAGCTGCCACAGTGTTGTTTTAAGAAAGTGCAAACTATGTACCAGCAATATCATGTTTGATGATTAAGTACTTAATCATAATTGTACTGGAAAGACATTATTGATCACCACTGTTCTGCCTACTCTCAAACACCATCTATCAACCATTGATTTGTTGAGTCCCTGTCAGAAAAGTGGACCTCAGAAACCGTACACTATAAAGTAGAAGGTAGAAATAAGTGTTTGCGTCCAATGTCCTCTTTTTAGTTTGTTTTTGTGAGAGAATGTCAAGTCCTTTGGGTGAATGTGGTCAAACATCACATTGTTCGCTGCTAGGCTGAGAGGGGGTCATGAATTTTACAGTTCTTCCGGTCTACCGTAACGTAATTCCTGTTCTCTGACAACCTATGAGCTGTGCGTGCCAGTGAACAGTCCCCAGAGCGAGAGCAATAACGACATGAAGACAACAACAACAGCGAAAAAAATTTTTTTTTTTTTGGACAAAGAAATTGGCTGGAATTGATCACTGTCTCCAAAGCCTGTGCGGAAGTCCCGCCCACTCTGCTGCCGAGAATGCCCATTTCAAGCCCCCCCCGTTGAAAGCGTGGTGAGATGAGAAGGCCTGGGAACGATGTTAATCCGCTGCTTATCTGTCGGAGGGCATCGTTGGGCGGGCAACTCGGTACTCGAGTGCAGCAGCGTTGAAGATGGCAGTAGGACTTCTTGATCTGGGATTTAGATGCAGAAAACTGTTCAGGCTCAAATGACACGGCATCACGGCAAACCATCCATTCTCTCATAGCAGTGTTTAAAGCAACCAGCAATACATATACCATCAAAATAGAACCGTATATAAATAAAAAAATATTTCATTTCCTGTGTCAAAGGGGAGCTATTTTACAAATTCTACTTTTCGTTGGCTTTTTAAAAAGTTATTTTGGGAATATTGCAGATGGTTGAAACATGGAAACAGAACCTCTCCTTGATCCTATACCATAATGTCGCCATCAAGACATCTCAATTTGAGCCAGTACGTAGCCAAATGGTTCCCATTTGCTAAGCCCAATGCCCATTTGCTGTCCAATGATCAGGACCACCGGGGATGGTCCTCTGCGCTGCTCTTCAAAGCTGTTCCAAACCCGTCGGGGACACAGCGGACACAGAAGCAGAAGCGTGTCCGCTGTTAAAAATAAAACACTCGCAGAACTCGCTGGAGGTTGGCAGGGAGACGACACTGGATGCACACCGTTTCTTTAGATCACAATACCTTCTTTGCGCAAGGATAACAATAAAGAGAAAAACAAAAACAAAGATTGTTGAACCTTGAGCCAAAACGTCCTTACTTACCTAAGTATAGACTGTAAAGGTTTCACCGGGAGCACTTTCCTCGCCGTGAGCACTTGTGGAGGTGCGTGGTAAATCAAGGAGCTTCCTTAAACCCTATTCAGTGAGTGGGTAAACATTTCAAATGGGCGATGTGTTGTTCTGTTCACATCTGCAGGGATGCCAACGGCAGGCTGCGCGACGCCCCCATGCACAGAATAACAGTGAACGCCTAATTGAACAGGATGCATGTTTTTTGACTCCCGCCGCGAGATGGTGTATAGCTCGCCGGGAGTCGTTTACATACGCCCGGCTACCACTCAATACTGTGTCTTCAATGAAGGCTTTGTCTAGCGCATTATACCTTTCCCCAGACTCTTTCTCGCTCACTCTTTCTGCAAAGTGAAGATTATGCAAATGCACACATTGTCCTTTGTTTGTGTTTTCTCACCTTCTCTCTCTCTCTCTCTCTCTCTCTCTCTCTCTC
>NC_140277.1:14415122-14470122 GCF_964030765.1 Micromesistius poutassou
TAGCCACATGAGTCCCAGTTCGCCGGGGTTGTCAAGTGTGTGTGTGTGTGGCTATGGTGACGGTGCTTATGGTGAAGGAGCTTATAGGAACAAACAAGCTGTATAACAAGGAGTGAAAAGAATCACCCAAGAAAACATTTAGTGCCTGATAACGTAATCCCTGTTAATCAAGTTCCGTCTTGGTGCCATAATCATAACAAGTGGACACAAACACACACACAAACACACACACACACACACACACACACACACACACACAACCCCCCCCCCCCCCCAACCCCCTCACGCACACACACACACACACACACACACACACACACACATACAGTGCATGGCAAGTGCATCGCTTTCACGTAATCCTTCTTTGAAAACAATGAAAATACCCTTGTTGTCTTCACCTCCATACCATTGTTAGCTTCAGTGTGCGGCTAGACCGGGGCTCTACTCTAAATCAAAGACAATTAGATCAAATGGAAGCTGTGATTGAAAACATTCAGGGCCAGCGAATTGCTTCAGCCAAGCCTGGCTGCGGCAGGTTCGGGGTTTAGTGGGGAACAGCATAGAGGCCTGTATGGCCTGCGTTGGTTGAATCTCTGATCACTTATCATCCCTGGCCCATCGCCGGCCCGCGGCTTCTTTGAGCAGTCAGATTTACCGACGCTTGGCAAAAGTGATTGAAGTATTGACGTCGGAAAATTTTTATTGTTGATCCTTGTCCGACACCTGTGGAATAGTTGAGCACACACATTACGTCCCGAAAGCAATCTTTCAACTATAACTACAAGAGTGGACAGTCAGTGGAAAAGCTAAGGCTAGCAGACACAGACTGGGTCCAGCGCTGAAAGACGCCTTGTGGCGAGACATATGCTGCGTCTCATGTGTGTGGCTATAGATGCATGCCGCTTGAGGTGGAGGAATTGTGCACGTGTGTGTGTGTGTGTGTGTGTGTGTGTGTGTGTGTGCGTGTGACTGAATGGCCGAGTGTATGATGGAGTCCTCGGCCCTGGAATGAGGTCCTTGTTGGCTCCACTGGTGTGGATCCGGTCGGCTCCGTCGGCTTCGCTGGCTGATTGGACTCACTTTTAAAGCTAACGGAACCAATTTAGCCGACCCCTTCCGCCCGGGGTCCCAGCCGGCACTGGTGTGTGCGTGCTTGCGTGTGTGTGTGTGTGTGTGTGTGTGTGTGTGTGTGCATGCGTCCGTGCGTGCGTGCGTGTGTGTGTGTGTGTGTGTCTTTGTGTGTCTGAGGGTCTGAGGGGCACAAAAAGGGTTTTGACCATAACTGAAATAGGACCAAACAAATCCGTGTACACAAACACATTGAAAAACAGTGTGCACCCATTCTCCGTCTTCCATTCTTTCCCTTTATCTCTCTGGCACTCCTACACTCACACACACACACACACACACACACACACACACACACACACACACACACACACACACACACATATACACAGACATACACACACACATACATAGGGCTGGATTAGGGCTAGAACTTCTTCCTTGTCTGGCTGTAATGGGCCTTCTCAGGCCAGCTGAAACACTCAGTCACACTCTGAGCTGGTACATTGATCCTGCCGAAGTTCCCTATCCCATTTGCCAGAGAGAGAGAGAGAGAGAGAGAGAGAGAGAGAGAGAGAGAGACAGACAGAGAGAGAGAGAGAGGGGGGGGGAGAGAGAGAGAGAACACATGTATGTGTGCGGTATTGCAGTTTTAATCACTTAATCACGGATTTCGCTGTCAAAATTCATTGTTCACTGAGACGTACATCCAAGTCATTAACATATAAACATTTTGTCCGATGTTACTTTGCACAGCTGTACAACATCTGACTAGTCATGTGAAGTTGTCCTGTCAGAGGATAAAAATCATTCAAATATGAGGCCACCCTTGAGCTCAACTATACATAGATACATATATTCATGATGCATATGTTGTTAAGATTCCAGTGAATAACCACACTGAATAATGTAGTGCAGTGGATGTACCATGAAATATACAGTACAATGGTGCCGCATTGTTCTAGAGAATACAATTTGTCACACAGTTTAATAAATAAATAATCTGAAATAGTGTCTCTATCGTATTAATACTGAAGTCAAATGTGCACTTTCCAAAGTTGTCTGGCCTGTGTGCGTGTTTGTCCTTGCACATGGCCATGTGTGTGGCCTTCCCCGCTCCTGGGGGTGTGTGTGTGTACCTTGGTTGGCCATGTTGCACTAGGAGGGTGTGGGTAATTGCACAAACACAATGGAAACCTATTTTCATTTTCAAGGCTTAAGATAAATCTTGTAGACAGTGGTACATTAATCTGTGTGAGGCCTACCCTGCATCAATGTTTAGCAACAACCTGTGTGTGTGTGTGTGTGTGTGTGTGTGTGTGTGTGTGTGTGTGTGTGTGCGTGTGCGTGCGTATGTTTGTGTGTATATTTTTAGCGTATCTGAGTGTGCTCATGTGTGTGCACATTGTGCGCGGGAGTCTGCGTGCATACATGCAAGGACGGGGACAGCCATTGCTACTCCTGAACATTGTGACATGTTCGGTAGTGAGGCATAGCGGTGATGTTACACTGGGAAGAGGATGCCTTTTTTGTTTTCCTCCCAGAATGCAACGGCGTGCAGGCTGTTCCCTCCAATCTGTCAGTAAGATGACTGAACTGCTCGCTGTGGGTGCCATCCAAAGTCTGCTGCAGCAATCGCTCAGCCTACCTCAAACTATCTGTTTTCTCTTTTTTATCACACACACACACACACACACACACACACACACACACACACACACACACAGTCACACATTGCATATACGCAACAACACTTATAGTATGCCTAACCATCACAACCGTCTATGTATAGATATACACACACACACATGCACATGCATACACACACACACACACACACACACACACAACCACACACAAGCATGTAGTAAGAAATGTTCACTCACAAACAAGCACAAAGCCACAGACACACACAGACATAAAGTACAGACTCATGTCTTTCTTGTTTGCATGTCAATGAGTTCTATGCATCTATTTGAAATGTATATGAGGAAGAAATAGAGAGAGAAATAGAGAGAAATAGGGAGAAAGAGAGACAAATATGAATTAGAAAACAACAGCACTTTGATCGACCCCCGTAGCCCCATGCTGAGGTGACAGGCAGTAACTATGGCAACTGTGTTCCCTCCATCCAAAAAAAAAAAAAAAAAAAAAAAAACCTGTTGGGACAAATTCGATTCTTGTTGGCTTGGTAAAGGATGGTGAAGCGATCCCTCACGGTGCTGAGATGTCTAGAGATCACACCCCCACCCACCCTGATGGAGGGAGAGCCCTCTTAGCCACGCGCCACCCGTGGAGACAAACATGAATCATGCTCATGGTGCAACCCTTTAGGTGGAGCCTTGAAGAAACCACTGTACCATTAAATGTGTATCATTGACGACCCTATCGTTCATGATCAAGGATGTATCTCCGAGACTATTGAACTATAATGTTGCCCTGTGTTTTTCTAGAGAATACAATTTGTCATACCGTATACAACAGTGACCGGGTTTAATTCACATGAACTCCGGAGCCTTAAACCATTATCCTAATTATCGTTAGATCAGGAAGAAATCACTCAAATGGCTCTGATCGGTTCAACGTCGACCAGGAGTGGTTGTCATCAGAAAATCATCTTCAGAGTCACTGTGCCAGACACAATAAGATGATATAATATAATTATATCCTGAAGCGTGCGGGTGTGTGTGTGTGTGAGTGAGTCACTTTCATGCTGAACACAGGTATTCCCTCGACCAGTTTATGCATTATTCATTATCATTCCCTCTGCGGTCCTCCTCCCCATCAACACCGGAACTCCAAACTGCAGCCAAATTAATTTGATAAGGGGCAAGGCATGATTTACAGATTAGCAACCAGTGGCCCTGTTCTGCAGGCCTTTATTAGAGTGCTGTGTTTTCACACAGGTTCAGACCACTCCAGCGGTCCCCTGATTAACACCCTTTAAAACCAGGAAGGGAGGATCCGACCATTAAAATGTACTGATTTTGTGATTGCTTAAAATTAAACTAGCACTTGACTTTGACCAGGCTGTGGCACTTTGGCTGCTCTGCTGCCCTGACACATACCTCCTAAAGAAGTTTGGTTTTCCGGTGTACAGAGGAATGGCTGCTGATTGGGGGGGGGGGGGGGGGGGGGGGTTACTTTACTTTGGATTTGGATTGGCGTGGATTGACTGGGTGGATGCAAGGCATACATTTTAGGACAGAAGGGTTGGTTTGCTTGCAAAGTTAGTGTGCTATGACATTGTGTTTCAACAAAGTGAAAGGTGGACTTGGACTTCTGTTTACAAAATGATTTTGGTTCACGACATGCTAAACATGGCTGTGCTTATTAGTAGACAATCACTGTGGTTTAATCCCTCTGTTGTTGCGTCCACTGCAGAGTACAGCTAAGCTTCTTCAAAGCCAAGTCAAATTTTAGGGATTATAGAGGCTGCTGCCAGACATCAGAATAGCCAAAATCGTGTGTGTGTGTGTGTTCATGTGTGTGTGTGTGTGTGTGTGTGTGTGTAAAATTGTGTGTGTTTCTGTGTGTTTGCGTGTGTGGTGTGTGTGTTTGTGTGTAAGACTGTGGGCATGTGTGTGCGTGTGTGTGTGTGCGTGTGTGTGTGTGTGTGTGTGTGTGTGTGTGTGTGAGAATGTGAGGTGCATGCGCATAATAAATGTGTACTTTTAAAAAACCCTAACCCTTCAACTCAGCATTGACTTAACTACGTTTGACACGTACATAGAAGTGATCTTGATGTTTGATGCTCAACAACAACTCGGCCACTGCACCTCCTTTTTTGGCCCACAATCGATCCCGGGCGTCTCCGTGACCATCCTCTGCCGGTTTCCTGTTGCCTACATAATAGCAGGTGGCGCCAGACACCATTTCCCAGAGTTCAGTGTGAACTCCGGGGAGGCAAATGGCAGGTGTGCCTTTGCTGCTCTTCTTCTATCCCTCCCTAATTCCTCCCTTAGTGGCAGTAATCCTCTCCCATCTACCGCTGCCGCAGCCTGTGCAGCGCCGATCAATCCACGCGCTCCTCCTCGCTCTCCCCAGTCCACACGCTCCTCCTCAGTCCACATGCTGCCCGCTCCTCCTGGTGCTTAACCAGCCATGGCAGCTCCCCGGGGGGGTGGGGGGAGGCAGGAGAAGAGGAGGATGGGGAGAGAGAGGAGAGAGCAGAGAGGACATGAGATGAGAGAAGAGGAGAAGTGGGAGAGGAGAATAGGGTTGACACAGGAGAGGGGATGGGAGGGGGGGGGGGGGGAGAAAATGGGAGGTGGGGGGGAGGAGAGGGAAAGGGAGAGGAGATGATTGAAGGAGAAGTGATCGGGTGTGGAGGTGATGTGTAGGAGAAAGGGGAGTGTAGGAAAGAGGAGAGGAGTAAGAGGGGGACTGGTGACGGCAAGAGGCAAGGAGGCATGTGTGTGTGTGTGTGTGTGTGTGTGCCTGCATGTGTTTGTGCGTGTGTGTGTGTGTGTGTTTGTGTGTCTGTATCTATGTGTGTGTCTGTGTTTGTGTGTGTGGGAGGGGAGGGGAGTTGTCAGGGAACGATTACAGCGTTGATGTTTCCATTACGTTTAACGCTGTATACATCTTCACCGGATGCAGCCACTGAAGGATGCGACGTGTGTGTGTGTGTGTGTGCGTGCATGCTCCCGTGCCTGCGTCTGAACGACGGTGTGATGCATGTACGTACGTTACCCTCCTCGATACAAAACCCCCAGTTCATCTTACACGCTCGTGTATGTATTTGCGCACGTGGGGGGGGGGGGGCGGGGGGGGGGGTAGGTGTGTATATGTGCTCAGGCATTCATGGTCTCATGAACACGGCAATTGTGTAGAGTGGCTTGCGCACTATCCGGATGTGCCATGCACACCAAAGTGCTCTCGCGCTTTTTGGGCTCAGAGGCATAATAGGCTATCGCATGAGAACAGCTGTGTACACACACACACACACACACACACACACACACACACACACATACACCGCTCCTCCTCAACTCTACTCAATGGGGGCACACTTGTTCCACAGAGTCAAACAGCTTTGCGCGGTGAGTACACACAATCAGCCGGCGCATAGGCCGCCCCTCTTCAAATCAAAGCATTGGTGTTTTTGCATCGATTGTCCCCCCCCCCCTCGCTCCTCTTTGGTCATGCACACGGTGAACAAGAGGACCTGCTGTCTTTTGTCCGTCGAAACGCCGTGAATGGATTTTAATGTCTGCATTATAATGCATCAGCTGGGAAATCTGTAGTCCCCCCCACGGCATCCACGTTAACACAAAGCAACGGGGGGAGAAAGGGGGAACAGATGAAAAGGCACAATCATATTTGAGTTTTTTTTCTGGGGGATGAAGCCATTGCATTTCACTACAGCAGCAGGAGGCTTACCCCCTGGTGAGATGGCTGATAGTGGAGACTAATAAGGTTTTTGCAGCACCAAATTATATTCAAGGCTGGTGTTCACCCGGCATCTTACTTTGTGATGTTGTCTCTGCTGTGCAGTAATGCAGTGGAGGCAACTATTTTTAACTCTGGGATGCTAAAATTTGCCGTGGAGCTAAATCAGCATATGTGAATATTCTCGCAGAGCCTGGAAGTGGAAGGTTTTTGCTTGCAAAAAAAAGGCCCATTTATGTAAAGTCGTTATCCTTTTTCAACCATGCATATTATCTACTGTCTACTGCTAAATATAAACATACCTTTATTTCTTTATGTATTTGTTTTTTCTCTTTTCTTTCTCTAACATTGCTTCAAGTAGCTCCATCTGACAGTGACAGTGATACGAGAGGACTGTGAAATCAGAACAGCACAGAGGAAAGAAATACTTCCAGAGTCAGTCGATATCACATAATCCTTAATAGAGGTTGTGATCCACATCCACAGTAAATCCAGACATTATTCTGAGAGCCTCAGTCCAAAAGAATATACAAAATCCTTCCACCCTGCTCAAGCCGTGCGGCAATTAATTCCATCTTATCCTAATCCAATTGCCCAAGTCCAATGAAAAAGAAAAGGTTGCCAGATGAATGTCGTATACTGTCTAAAGCCGGTCTCCGTGCCCTAACCTTTACTCATTCAGAGCTTCTCCTCGCATACAGACGGGAGAATGGGTCAAATCCATTTGCCCAGCTATAGGGCTAAAACGTTGCACTTTGATCCAATGGGAAAATCAAGATCTAAACCTCACCTCGCCTTGACTCTGACGATTTCCTTCAGAGGATCCGGACCACGATGACTCAAAATTCAGTGTCTATTTAGTCTTTACACTGCTCACAGAAATACGTTTCTTAGAGATTATATAAGAGGCGTTTCCATGAGAGGAGTTTCTATAAGAGGAGTTTCTATAAGAGGAGTTTCCATAAGAAGGGTTTCTACAACAGGAAGGAGCCAGGGATGTCTCAGATTAGATCTCTTCCACTTAGTTTTTTTATGTGATGCTATGTTGGGAGATTTAACCATAAATGGCCGTTCATGAATCGGAAACTGTAAAACCCTACACACTTTTGAAGATTGAATGGAAAGGAAATCTTTTTATCTTCCCCACACCACAAATCAAAAGCCTCTCCTTCTCACATAACCAGACTGCACTAAGAGGCAGATTCACAACAAATGGATGTTTATGTGTAACGCCAGCTACTCAGAAGACAGAGACAGAGAGAGAATTCATAAATATTCTTGCCCTAATTTGACTCAAATACAAATAGACGTTGTATTTAAGAAGGGAAGACGTGTTATAGACAGACATAGAGAAAGGCACAAAGGCATGGGACGGATAGAATAGAAACCTCAAGTACGTGATGAGCTTCAATCAGAACCTGCACTTGAATAAGTCATGTCTTTCTAATAGATGTGTGGGAATAGCAATGAATATATAAAGGGGAAATATGCATTAATCACACTCCCTCTTACGCCCCCTTCTGCGGCCACACAAGGAAATTGCACCTTGTCAATCACTCCTCTGTCACAAGCTGAGGGGGAGTCTTAGAGAGAGTTATTAAAAGAGAGTTATTTAGAGAGAAACAGCTATTTAGAGAGCGATATAGAGGGATAGAGGGAGGGAGGGGGGGAGGGAAGGAGGGAGGGTGAGAGAAAGAAAATGGAGAGAAACACTCACTTTGCAGCATGTGACGCACGCTCGTTCGCTGCAAACAGACTTGAGAGGAAGAGAGAGAGAGAGAGAGAGAGAGAGAGAGAGAGAGAGAGAGAGAGAGACCCGGAGAGAGTTTGGCATGGCGCTACAATATATTTACACTACAGGAACAGCAATACAAAAAAAAGCTGTTTCATTACTTCAGCACATCTCCCACATGGCACCTGGCCTCACTGTATAGCGAGGCCAGGCCACAGCACAAAGCCTGCTATCAGCACAGAGGTAGGCCTGCCTAACATCATCACACAGCCTGCAATCAGCACGGAGGTAGGCCTGCCTAACATCATCACACAGCCTGCTATCAGCACGGAGGTAGGCCTGCCTAACATCATCACACAGCCTGCTATCAGCACGGAGGTAGGCCTGCCTAACATCATCACACAGCCTGCAATCAGCACGGAGGTAGGGCCTGCCTAACATCATCACACAGCCTGCTAGCAGCATGGAGGTAGGCCTGCCCTACAGCACATAGAACTGCTCACAACCCCTTACCTTTCTACATGTGTCAGTTCACAATAGAAACATAGAGAGAGAGAGAAAGAGAGGGAGAGAGAGGGAGAGAGAATGAGGGAGAGAGGGAGAGCGAGTGAGAGCGAATGAGAGAGAGAGAGAGAGAGAAAGATGAGGGTAAGCCAGTGAAAGATGAGAGTGAGAAAAGAGGAGAAGAAGAGCGCATCCAGCAGGAGGTTAGTGGGAAGCACCAGCTGTCTCCCCCACTTTCTTTCTCATGTTTGTGTTCACTTCTTTCTCTCTCCTTCTCCTCCCTCTCTCTCCATCTTGCCCTCAGTATCCCTGCCATGTTCAGGACACTGCGCTATGTTGTCTGATAGCAGCCTCTGATACAAGCGGTGTGTGGATTGCTTGTATGGCGCGGTAATAGACGCCAGCAGCTAGACATCCCACCAGAACACTGCGGTGCTTAGGCCATGGGGTTCTGAAGGCGATGATCCACGTAGATAAAAGGCCGGACCGGGTAGGTGAAGGGCCAGCCAGACCGGGTAGGTGAAAACGGTACAGTACGCACAGTTCACCATTCATATTAGACTGTATTCAATTTCCCTTAGCTCTCCCTCCACGTCTCTCTCTCTCTCTCTCTCTCTCTCCCTGCTCTGAAATTGCTATGGGAAGAAGAGAGTGACAGGATTATATTATAGAGGTGGAGAAGGGCCCAACGTTCTGCAATGGCAAATAGATTGGGGAGGGGTGTGTGGGGGGGGGGACGGGGGACGGGGCACAGAGTGGAGATAAGATGGGGTAATTGTGACTATGAACTCCACAAGTAGTAGATAAGTGGAGTAATCATGGCGTCTCGGAACTCCAGAAGTGGATGAAGAACTATGGACTTCAACAGCGGCTGCGTTGAAATACAGTAGAATAGCAGGGCACGAATGGAAGGGAGTGAAGTTCAGGGGAAAGACGCTCTCTCTCCCTGGAGACGTGGGTGGACAGGATCGCTAAAGAACGCACTGCACTGCTGGGCTCAAAGGGCGATAGCCACGCAAGTGACCCTGCAGAGCCCGGACACGTGTGAACATCTTCTCCCCGCTGTTATGTGGAGGCTAGGAGCAGGACACCCGTGGGTACCAGCATATCCTTTATGGAAGCACAACGCAGCTCTGAGACGCAGAGAAAGAGAACGACTGTCAGGGAATACTCAAGTTTATTTCTCGTCTATCTTTTTTTTTATTTTTTATCCTTCTTTCATCAGGGTATTGCTCCGGGAATCGTTCCCCCTGGTTTAATAATTATAAATTGCTTCCCAAACGGAAGACCATTTCCGCGCGTGCCCCTGCCACCGCCGCCGAGACAAACCGTGGTGTAATGCCGGCGTCCACGTCGCATGTCAGCCAGAAGCCACCTCATTGGCTGAGTGGATCGAGAAGGTCAGCCGACTGGGGAAGGAAACAATTTTAAATCATTGGAATGCAAAATTGAAACCGAGAGAAAAAAAACGCCACACATGCTCATTCCTCATTTTGCCGGATCCCCCCCCCCGCTCCCCTCTACCTACATCACGCCATCCATCAAACCCATGTGACGCAGAACTTCTAACTCCCCCCCCCCCCCCCCCATCTCGCCCTAAAGGTATCCATGGCAACAAACAATGCACTTTCTTGAAACAAATTATGTACATTATGATAAAGATTGCTGTGGGGGAGAGTGTGGTGGTGATGGTGGTGGTGTGTGGTGGTGGTGGTGGTGATGGTGGTGTGTGGTGGTGGTGGTGGTGGTGGTGGTGGTGGTGGTGTGTGTGTGGTGGTGGTGGTGATGGTGGTGGTGTGTGGTGCTGGGTATTACCCAGGGAAGATATAACAAGTCGAAATGAGTGGCGCCTGTTAGCGATGATTGGTCCGTAAATAACCCTGGGGAGGCTGGCTGTATCCTCTGTATCAGCGATGCTAGGGGTGCAGTGCACATTGCCAATGCAGTATGTGTAGGGTGGCAGCTCATTGATATTGCACATCCAACTAAACTCCACTAAACCTCATTACAATTCTTTTTACTTTGTACTTTAATGTGGGGGATAATCCAGGATGACTTTTGGACCAGAGTATTTTAAAGCCCTTTTGTTGGAGCTCTTTAGCCACCCCGTTCTGGAAAGCTCCAGACCGAAATAAACAGCCTGCATTTATTTGCTGTCCGTTCTACATTAAACATCCCTTGGAAATGGGCTATGCCATAAAACCGCCTTTGGTATAGGCCTTCAAACCGTTTGTTTGGTGTCACGTAGAGGTTTATCTTGTTACGGTTAAGCTTAATGCTCTACACCGCTCAACATTATTGTCTACAGACTTCACCTGTGTGTGTGTGTGTGTGTGTGTGTGTGTGTGTGTGTGTCTCTCTCTCTCTCTCTCTCTCTCTCTCTCTCTCTCTCTCTCTCTCTCTCTCTCTCTCCTTTCTTTCTCTCCCTGTCTTTGTGTGACATGAAAACACTGACAGAGAAGGGCCGGCCCACATTGACCCCCCTTTCATTGTTCCCCCGACACCCCCCCCCCCCCCCCCCCCAGGACTCCCCCCAGGACTCCCCCCAGGACTCCCTCTCTCCCCCCTCTCCCTCTGGCTCCAGTGGTCCTAGATTAATGGCACAGGGGTTGGTATCAGACACTCTTGTCTTGTGTGATAATCAGGAGCTGTTAGAAGGCTGCCTGTCGCATAGAGAGATAGGGAGAGAGAGAGAGAGAGAGAGAGAGAGAGAGAGAGAGAGAGAGAGAGAGAGAGAGAGAGAGAGAGAGAGAGAGAGAGAGAGAGAGAGGGATGGGGAGAGAGGGAGAGAGAGAGAGAGAGAGGGATGGGGAGAGAGGGAGGGAGATGCAGTGAGGAGCAGGATGGAGAATCACGTTGAGGAAAATCATATTTTGTTATTTATCCAAGTATGAAATGTTATTTCACAAGCCAGTCAAGATCGTTAAGTTCCTATAAGTTCCACGTCAATCCTATCTGGGGTTATGGGGCGGTTTTGTTCTCATAAGGTCATGTGAAGGCACATTTCAGAAATGTGAAATGGTATGATTGTTAGGAATCTCAAAAAGATTTTGGTTTGAAACAGCAGCAATAACTATCTAACTATCTATCTATCTATCTATCTATCTATCTCTCACTCTCTCCATCTATCTATCTATCTCTCTCTATATCCATTTCTATCTATCTCTCTATCTATCTATCCATCTATCCATCTACTGTATCGATCTATCTCTCTATCTATCTATCTATAAAGAAATACTGGTATGTATAAAGAGAGATAGAGATATATCTCTATACATATATTATATCTATACGTTTATAGCATTATATTCAAATATATAAATACATACATGTACATTTCCAAAGAGGTGTAAAAATCCCCGTACACATTTGCAAGGGAAGAGAGCAGAGTGAGATCAAAGAAGGGTGTATGACCATGTTATTGTTCCCTGGAGAAAGACTTTCAAGAATTTAGCAATGTCAGTAACATCAAAGGTGCTGGAGAATACCCAGCACCCTGTTGGAAACACAAGCGGATCCCGCTCCACCAAGCGGACGTGGGCGTGTGCTTTACCAAGACAGAAACAGCCATTCCCTTGGATGTCTCAGGAGATTCCTCCAGACAATGAGATGAACAAGATGTAAGGAAATGGATACCAGTAAATGGTAAATGGACTGCATTTATACAACGCTTTTCTAACCAGTGGCCACTCGAAGCGCTTTACAATAACGTAGTGCCTAGCGTTCACCCATTCATCCGCACAATCGGGATCGAACTTCCAGTTACCAGCCAAGGGTAAGGGTGTTGTCGCCTCCATTTCAGCAGATTAATCAGATGTTTTACCCTCATCTGTACATTACAGACCGTTTATTCTGCCCTTCAATGCTGTACACTGCATAGTATATGGATGGCAATTGTTTTATGCATGATGTTACACTGGGCTGACATTGATAAGAACCAACAGCGCTCGAAATAAATATTGACGCTAACAAATATTGAACACAAGGAACAAATCTACCAACAGCAATTTTATAACACCGCTGGGTTCTATCGATTTGCTGCCCTATCCCTTCATGACATTTACCTTTAGCTCACTTTCTGTATCTCTGTATATCCTAATCTCTGTATCTCTGTGTCTATGTATCTCTGTATATCCTTATCTCTGTATCCCTGTCTCTGTGTCTCTGTATCTCTGTATATCCTTATCTATGTGTCTCTGTATCTCTGTATATCCTTATCTCTGTATTTCTGTACCTCTCTGTCTCTGTATATCGGTGTCTCTGTATCTGTATCTCTGTCTCTGTGTCTCTGTATCTCTGTGTCTCTGTATCTCTGTCTCTGTGTCTCTGTATCTCTGTGTCTCTGTGTCTCTGGCTCTGTGTCTCTGTGTCTCTGTATCTCTGTATCTCTGTCTCTCTGTCTCTCTGTCTCTGTATCTCTGTATCTCTGTCTCTGTGTCTCTGTATCTCTGTATATCTGTCTCTGTATCTCTGTCTCTGTGTCTCTATGTCTCTATGTCTCTGTATCTCTGTCTCTGTATCTCTGTATCTCTGTCTCTGTCTCTGTGTCTCTATATCCATCTCCAGGAAGAGGAATGCGTGAATGCGATGAGCGGTTTTAACGGTCTGAATAATTGCACAGAGAGGAAGTAAACATGCACAGCTGGAGAGCTGACACACGCACACACACACACACACACACGCCCACAAAAACACATGCATACATATATATATATATATATATATATATATATATATAGCTCCCACGCCTCTGGAGAAGCAGCGTCTTGGCTGATTCCTCTGCATCAAGGTGAAACCGTGGGCATCCCATGCACAAAAGATGTGGGCGACGCACAGCTATTATATTTTACTCACCTTCTTCATTTCGATTAGAGGTGGTGTTAAACCCGGAACCGGAAATCCAAAGCTCAGCATGGAGCCAAGCTTGAAGGCAGAGAGACAGAAATACAATGTGGGAGAGAGGGAGAGAGGGGCGAGAGATAGTGACATTGTAAGAGCGAGAGAAGATACCATTTGAGACTCACACTATGGTGACTAATTAGCAATATGCAATTCCCTGTGTGTGTATAAGTGTGTGTGCGTGCGTGCCTGCGTGCGTGCGTGCGTGCGTGCCTGCGTGCGTGCGTGCGTGCGTGTGTGTGCGAGCCAAAACTTCCCGGTGTGATAGTGAGAATCAATGGCCTTCCCCCCCCCTGAACGTAAACCTCCCTCACAAGGCCTATATGACGGGTGTACCCCCATAAAACCACCGCTCTAAGACAATGCTCAGAGTATTGTCGTGAAACTGGTTCCATGCAAAAGGGGCCGGCTGGCTAAGAGTGCTCGCTAAGTGGCCATTGGTAGTCAGCCAAGATAACAGATCTCAAACATTAGTAGTCTTGTGATCACATTTCGCACTACGACTACCGTTGTAGACTGCAGCAAATGCCCTCTCGAAAGCACACGCCTCACTTTCAGCATTAAAATGCAGTCTTAAAACTGCACTCTAACTACAGGTACGGGTGCTTCTGAGATGTGTTCGAAGCATGTCTCAGCATGCATTAAGTATGCTGTAATATAAGTAATATATTTACGTGAACTGTTCCTTCTTTTATAATAAACACATAATTAACATCAAAATAACATATGAGATCTTCTCTCATCAATACATTTAAAATGGTTTCTTACCTTTTTCGTAAACTGAAGTTTAAAGGTTACGGTTTAAATTGTCTTATTTCCCAACAAAAGTGCCTCCAACTTTTTGTTCATTCCATTTTGGACCAAGGTTGCGGAGCAGCAGCAGCCAGATGCTATCAGGGGGTTTATAGGCTTGTTCTCACTCTTCCCCTGCCGTCTCTACTCCCCCTTTCACTCTATCAAGTCCCCCCCTCCGGCCATCGCTTGCCTCTTTGCTCCTGTCTTTCCTGTTGTGTTACTTCTTCTTTACACGCTCTGTCTCTTCCTTAGCCAGGAGTGATGATATCCATCCGTCTTCCTCGCAGATAGAGAGAGAGAGGGAGAGAGCCTTGGCTAAACTTAAATTGTAGACATACTTTCCACATACCTCAGGCTGATCACTACAGACACAAAGCTATTCCTTAAACGGGATGATGTTATTGCACACATCGCTTTCAGTTGCGATATTTTAGGTATAACTCAGCATTTTCTTTACCATTACGTGATCTGTCTCTTTTGTTTAAAAAATGTGTTTGTTTTGTTCTGTATCCATGTAGTGTTGATTGTTGGTTTAAAATTGCAGACTGAATGCATTTTTATTTAAAGCTTTTGTGCCGGAGAGGCATCAAAATGGTACCCTCCTTAATATAGCACACATGGGAAATGTGTTTTGTGAGGCACAATTTCATTGTAACTCCAGATTGGCAGAGCCTGTTGATCCCGAGTGACACATTGTCTAATGTTTAACATTCATTCAATATAGTTGTTCTGGTTGTTGCTTTCTCCAGCATCAATGGATATTGTATTGACTAATTGTAATACTAATACTAATCAAATGAATCAAAGCTGCTGCACATTATTTGATGCTGTTTTTGAGTTGGGGGACTGTGTTTAAGTTAGCGGATTTAATAACTAATGGGATTAATGTTTTTAGTTTGTGATCCAAAATGGATCACTTTGATTTTATCACAAACAAAAGAGATTAATCAACTTGATGGACATTGTGATTACTTGTACAGTACTTATTTTTAAAGTAATAATGTCTGTTTTGCTTTGATAACTGATATTCTTTGTAGAGGATAACATACAGTAGATTGTGTTCATTTCAATTCAATGATCGCTTTAGGCCTAGCTGGTCCACAGATATTGCATTATTTTGGAGGCGAAGCCAATGTATTAGTATGACCACTAGAGCTATAGCTATAGCTAGAACAATAATATATGAATGTATGCCGCTAATATTGATATTGTACCATTCAGTAGTAAAGACACAGGCTGGGTATGCATTGTGGTTTCATCTTAATTGACCAACAAGTGTTCTCATGAGAGTTCTTTCACCACAGGGGTGACATCTCGTGAATAAATACAAAAATAAATGAAAATCCTGAGTATTTACGTGTCACTCGGCATAAGACCTGAAGCAATGGCTTAATCTTGAAGAATTTTTCGGAACCACAACATAATGAAACAAGACTGCTGTTGTAAATTAGTTAAGAGGACAGGAAATAGGACAAGGGGCCCCCGGTGAAGAAGGAGCCAATAATTTGACTCTATGCTTTTATCTGCTGATGCACGGCCCACCCTCTATAATAACTGTATTCTCATTCACACACACACACACGCGCACACACACATACACACATATGCATGGCTGCACGCACATATGCACTCACAGATGCACACATACTCAAACATGCACACACGCCCCATCAACACACACACGCACACACACACACATAGTCCAATCAACACCCCCGCACACACATATGGATGGATGCACGCACATATGCAGTACCAAACACACACACAAAAAACACAAACACATAAGCACGCTCACAGACACAATCAAATACCATTTGACACCCTTCAACACACAGACACACACACACACACACCACAGACACATACGCACATACCCTGCCACCCCCCCCCCCCCACACACACACACACACACACACAGGCACATCTCTACACACACATGCAAAATCCCTCTACCAATGCACAGTAGCAGCAGCAGCAGCAGCAGCTACACATTCCGACGCAGGGCAGCAAGTGGGGAGTTGCCATTACTCTTTTTTTTCCCCTCTGCAGATTTCTCAGGGGCTCTTAAAAAGTAATGTGTTTTCAAATGCAGGGCTATGGCTTGTCGCGGGGGCTCGCCTCGCCACTCGTGATGTATGAGCTGCGGCCGGGCAGAGTGGAAAGGGCAGCCATAGGCGGCTGGGGTCCAGGGAGCCAACATGGTGGCTAACACCCCGACCGCATGACAGAAGCGCTGCCGCGACGCAACGATGCATGCACTGCAATCCTGCTAGAGCCACAGGGAATCACGGAGGAGCGTTAATGCAGCCCAACCCTCGCGACTGAGACTGACGCGAGGTATTGTGTCCAATACATGAACGCGTAGGAGTTGGACAGCTCTGAACTCATATTTATGAATCCTGCCACAGATTTATCAGCGAAGAGAAAGGAATAGCAGGGAAAAAACCTTGGCAACACATTGCACTGTAGAGCACAGAACAATAAAATAGATAGTGCAAGCCTGGAGTCTCTGTTGTTGATTCAGGTGTCGTAGGATCTGTGGTTTGGCCAGCACGATTTAGCCAAGCTGCTTCTCTGCACTTTCTTGCTCCACTCTATTTTATTTCCCTTAGGCTGTTTTTTACTTGGCTTTAATTTCCATAATATTAACCCTGTTTGGGGGACAGAATGACCAAACAAAATCCCCATTCTGCTCTATTATCAGATTTTATTTTGAGGTGATTTAGCCTTGGCTCTGTTATCATCATCCCTCTTTTTACTCCTTCCCTTCTTACTTCTATTTTCCCATTTTTCTTCATCCCTGCATCCTTCCTTATTTCTGAACATCTTCCTTCCCTTCTATATTATGCATAAACTGCATTCAGCCAGTGGCACCTCATCATTATAAATAGCCTCATCGCAATCCTTTAAAACACCCACTCATTCACACACACACACGCACGCACGCACGCACGCACACACACGCACACGCACACGCACACGTGCACACGCATACACATGTGCCCGCAAGCGCACACTGACATTGTTGGCTTCTTCTTCTTCTCTCTGAGGTCTGCCTGCCTCTGGTTTTATCACTTATCTCCACAGACAGACCGTCCAGTATCCTGGAGGGCCATATCAATATCTTCCAAAGGTTATGTCTTTTGCCTCCCATTTTTACGTGCCGCTGTCAGCCCCACACCACACAGTAAACACACACACGCACACATTAAACACACACATAAAGCAAAGCAAAGTACTGATCCTGCACCTCATAAAATGAATTTGTGTGTGTGTGTGACCATGCGTTAGACACTCTTGGATCCAGCGCTTGGTGGAAGCCCTGCTTTAGTATGTGGTACGTGGTTCAGCGCCATTGATCCGCTGTCGGTGGAGGACGTTTATCATTCGCCATTCGGGTTTTTTCTTGCATCAAAGTCATAAAGATCAACAGGGAATTACTGGAACACCGGCGCATTAATAACATTCAGACGCAGTTATTGGATTGGAACTATAATTCTGTATGTGATGTATTTATCCCTGTCGTTTCCCCCTGGGCTCGGCATGTGGAGGATTACACTGGCAGCCCATGACATAAGGTGTGTTTTTGTTTCATGTCACCGGATTTATGAACAGAATGCAAATCCTGAATGTATGTTAGCAGACGAGGTGGACTCATATTCATAGAGGAACAGTGTTGTCGTATAAACCAATGAGCTGGAGAGCAAAAGGACTGGGACTCCACAACAAACAACTGGATGACATACGATTCAGCATCTTGTAGACAAACTCACAATCACATGCAAAGACACACAATTCCATGTGCGTGCACCCATACCAACACACACACACACACACACACACACACACACACACACACACACACTGGTTCTTTGTCCTATATTCGAATGACCTTTCAAACGGGCCAACAATCGAAACAATTTCAACAATTGAAATTGTCTATGTGTGTCTGTATATGTAGGTGTGTGTGTGTGTGTGTGTGTGTGTGTGTGTCTGTGTGTGTGTGTGTGTGTGTTTCAAGACAGTGAGTCAAGTCAGGTCAAAGTCAAACTTGTTTGTATATGCCAGCCCTTGATCACAGCTCTGATCTCCCAGGGCTTCACAGGCCCACTTTATATGACACCTGCTAACCCCTAAGCCTTCTGAAGGGCAAGAGAAAAACTCCCGGGAAACACCAGAGGGAGGGAGATCAGGAGCACAGCGGTTGAAGTCTAGTGCAGTGTAAAGGGGGAAGTGGTTTACAACAATAAGAGTAATAACCTACAAAGACAAGGACACACAGCCTTAAGATAAGACAGGCGAATGACAGACAAGGAGCGGACGGGCCACTTTAATCACAACCTAAGATCTGAATGGGCAGATTAATTCAACGCCAATAGAGGGAGATATATAAAGAGAGAGAGTGAGAGGGAGAGAGAGAGGGGGATAGAGAGATAGAGAGAGAGGGGGGGGGGGGGGGGGGTTTGGATGCTTTTGAATAAGTTTGGATGCTTTTGTGTCTCAAGACCCAAAGATGCTGTAGATTTACGTCCTGATATTTCCTCAAATAACTGTTAAATTAATGTGGAATAATTGTATTTTCATCAGGTTTCATCAAGATTGTCAAATAAAAAGGGGATTAAAAAAGGAAATGAGTCAATTATGAGCAGTGGTGGAACCGTTATGATTCCACTTTTGTGTGACTATTTTAATAGGCCATCCCAAGGAAATTTCATCTATTTTTGTATGGCCTTCCGGCAGAATGGAATTATACAGTTATTTCATTTTAATTATATTAAATTGAAAATGGCGATAAGAGTTGCGTCCCTGAAGCTCACTTGAAAACACAGGGTTGAATTTGCTAAAAGGAAGCAGAAAAAAATGCCCAGAGTGTAAATAAAACGCCCTGACAGGAGGACGCACGTCTGGGCGTTTTGTCAGAGTTTTCACAGCTAGCTAACCGGTTCCCCCCGCCCTCATCCCAGCCGCTCAATGTCTAGCTAAACGGCGTATTGCTGCAATAATGAAATTAATGTTTTATGGCCCTATTACTGCTCCTGCATGATAAGATGAATAGGCAGGCTAGACAAAGGGGCAGGAGCACTCTAGACACATAAAGAGACAAGAAGGAATGCCAATTCCTCCTTAACTACATCCTTGCATCTTCTCTTCATGTGTTTTTATTCTATCTATCTATTCTATCTATCTCAATCTTGACTTCCTCACTTTAGCCTAAACAAATGAACTTAAAATAGGAATAAACTCAGTTTATACATGTGTGTCCTTATTCTAATACAATCCTGCAGTTTTGCTGCCATAATGAAGTCAGATGGTTACGATTGAAAAGCCGTTATCCCACTGCCAAGTTTATTTGTATAAATGATAGGCCTACAGCAGTACATAAAAGTAATCCTTTGTGCAGGGATGCCTGACTGACTGGTGAAGAGAACAAAAACATGTTTTGCTATACACAGACAGAGCGCCTGACTGAATGACATCCCCTTGCTGGCTGTCTGTTCCAGGCCAGTATCCGGCTAATAGACAGGTCTGTCAAAGTGTCTGCTTGACAAGATGGTTGACAAGCTGAACCTCTAAGTGGCTGGTCAGCTGCAGAAATGTACTGTACTCCCAGCTGGCTGATAGACATCCTAGGTTGGCTGGTGAAATTTCTGTGTGTCAGGGATGACCAACTGACTGACTGATTGATGAATTGGCTGACTCGCGGTGCGCTGGCTGATTGCGGTGAGGAGGGGTTGTGCGTATGCTGGTGGGGCTGCAATGTTCATTAGCAGCTATAAGCACCATGATTAGACGTGCTTCAGGCCAACATTCCCCTGTCTGGCTTTGGAGGGAACTCGCTGGCAGATCGTTCTGGAGCCCAGACGAGGAGCAGAACAATGCAAAGAGCAGGAGGGGTGACTGATTAAATAGTGTAAACAACAATTATATTTCCTACACAACAACAACAAACCTGCATTACCCATTCGAAAGTGGCTTTTTAAATCTCGCCAATTTTTTTTAAACTGTGGCACTGTTGGAATGCGCTGTCTGCTATTACTGCTATTACTATGACTGGGTGTTTGGGATGTTATGACTTTGAAAAACACTGAATGCAACCTGAATGGAACAGAATGGTTAAAATCATATCTTGGAATTGATTAGAATCATTTGCTTAAATATGGAGATGGTATCTGTGGTATCTGTTTATCTCGGTGTAGTGGTACGGTGGTATGGCTGGATCATAACCAGTCAAAAAGCACGGCTCAAAGGACAACATGACGTGGCAGTATTGGTATCACTGAATATTTAAATATTTGATTCACGGGCCCTCCCTGTGTAACGATTGGAGTTCCAAAGGGTTGCAGTTGGCTTTGAGCTCAATCCCACAGTGAACAGATAAAGAAGCCCAGTGGTCCGCTCTCGGCGCCCCTAGTAGCACAAGACTGTCACTATAAGTGCACTGGGAAATAGTCAATGGCACAGGCCTCCCTCCTAAAATATAAATAGACACAAAAACAGATACTTTGCAGAGGCCTTGGCAAAATTACAAAACACCAGGGCAAAAGTTGAAAAGTGAGCTCGTCTCTCCTTGTAGATGATTCTATTTATCCTGTTGACTAAAACAAGTCCCCTCCCAAGGACTCCATAAATTATGGCAGCCGAGGGATTATTTCATGGGGGGGGGGGGGGGGGTTGAGGTCTGCAGTTGGCCTTGCTCCAGCTCCTCTCTGAACAAGCCTTCCTGGGCATACACTCATTCACTGTTCAGGTGTTTGGCCGCTCGCCCAGAGAGATGCCCGCTTAGATAGTGGAACCTGCTTCTTCAAAATGGGCTGGCAGTGACGAATTTGCACAGACTATGTTTGGAATTGTCTAAAGTCTTTCTCTTGGCTAATGCCCCAGCTTATATGGTCATTATGGTGATACCGTGTTGAGCGGCTGTTTGTGTATTATTACGCCCCCCCCCCCCCCCCCCCCCCGTTAGGTTCTATGAATCACTTCCACAGCGGGGCCGGTTTACTTGTACTTGCACTGTGGAGACACTCCCTCTAATGCTGATCACCACCCACACCGCCACGGCTGGTCCTATTGGCCTATTGACCTCCAACTGCTGTTCCTATTGGCCGATTCAAAGGATAACTTCACTCGGCTCTCGAGGGCGTCTTACTCCCTCGATGACGACCAATCACACTCTCCGTGCTACCAAGGCGTCCAATGAGGAAGTGGGCCTCTTTTGTTTGCCTCTCATGTCCCCACGGCGACACACACCATCAATAATTTATCCACAGAGGTGTTTCATGTTTAATGATCCTGCACCTTGATGTAATTTCAAGTGCTTTCATTGTCAAAGGCAGATAGACTCAATCATTTATCTCCCAAAAAAAATTGCCCTGGCTGACTGTATTTCTGTTGCTTTCTTCCCTTTTCTCCCCTCAATGCTCCTCTGGGCTATGACTGCATCATCCTCCAACCATCCACCATGTCTCTCTCTCCCTGGCCAACCCACAGGTAAGTTCTGTTTGATTGGATTATATCCCTACGTGACTGCACTGGTGCAGTGTTTTTTTTTTCTTTTTGTTCATTTTCCCCCAGGATTCGGTTATCGTGCGTTGAGAAGTGCTTTCTGAACTCCCGCTGTCACATGGCATGGCCCAATGAGGCGCGCGGCCGTTGTTTGTGAGGTGCGATATGGCGACGGCCATCATCCGAGGTCAAACATCTTACGCCTTTCATGTTCTGGTTTGGTGGAAACGCTTTAGGGACTCTGTGTTCTGCAACAAGGCAGACAAAAGGTTGACTAAGGCGTTGGTTTAGGAAGGTCGTTCTAAATGGATTAATTCTTATTCTGCCTTAGGAATTGTTTTTCAAAGCTGAAATTGATATAGATGAGATGAGGATCACTGGGATTTGTGATTGTGTATGTATTTTATATATATTGTGGTGTGTAATATGTGTATGTGTGTGTGTGTGTGTGTGTGTGTGTGTGTGTGTGTGTGTGAGATTGAAGATATGATGGAGTGTCAGTTAGCTTTGCTGCATAGCTCAGAGGAAACGGCCAAAGAGCAGAGAGGATTATTTTGGGCATGGCAGTGAGGTCTCCCTCACTGGATTGTGGCTAAACGTTAAACTAGCTTGGTAAGGGCAGACACAGGGTGATAGTATAAAAAAGAAGATTAAGGGGGTGTCAGTCAAAGCAAGACATCTCTGTGAATGATTGAATTTGAAAGTATGTCTTTGAGGTACTAACACATCGAATTGTGCTTTGAAATGAAATTCAGTATCTTCTTGGACATTTCTTCTGTTATTGTAAAAATTTGATGTCAGCATAGATCTCTAAATCTCCCTGCTAAAAATCATATTGTCCTGGACCTACACAATATCTACGAGTTTGAGTTACATGGAGAAAAGCCTGAACGTGTCAGAGGAGTTTGTTGGCATAGCTTTGTTCTTTTGCTATCTTGAACAAGGTTTTCCATGTGTCAACGTAAAGTTATATGATAAATGCAAGGCATGTTGCAATGATAAATGACATGGAAATTAAACAATGAACCATATTGCCAACAAAATAATAGACAGCAAACAAATGTTGACTACTTTGTAATTGAAGTCGATTTGACTGTGGGTTGACTGTTTGGCGCTGGAGGTCCCTCACCTCCTCCATGACCTTTATCATCTGCCTGATGCCAAATTGAGACCATCCAATCCCCCCCCTTTACACTGGCAAAACCAATATCTCACTCCCACACCCTGAGACAGCTGACATTTCTATACACACCCGTCGGCTGGACTCGAATGATCTGTGAAACAAATATAATCATATATATTATACTGGTGCAGTAGTCGGAGGTGTGGTGGCAGTTCAATATTGTTCTTAGCTGTTGCTTGTTCCAGCAGGGCTTGCAGAGTTAAAAGAGTCTAAAGGCTCGGTGTCGTTGAAGTAATGTGTGTGTCTACCTCATTTCAACTTTCTTTGGTGGAGTATCATAGCAATATTTGATATTTATGGAGCGTGAACCCAATTCTGGCATCAGAGTCGGTATAATGTGTCTCTGCATTTTAGAACTCCTTAAGGGTTTCTGAATCTCAAGTGGCCTTTGAATTTAACTTGCATTGACTCTAAAATATCAGCAGTTTGTGTGCGTGTGTGTGTGTGTGTGTGTGTGTGTGTGTGTGTGTGTGTGTGTGTTTGTGTGTGTGTGTGTGTGTGTGTGTTTGTGTGTGTGTGTGTCTGTGTGTGTGCTGCATATTTTTCGTTGTGTTTGTGTAAATAGTCTTGGAGGCATTAGCTTGTGCGTGCGTGCGTGCGTGCGTGCGTGCGTGCGTGCGTGCGTGCGCCATAAAGCCCCCACTGGACTGTGCATGTCATGTCATTTCTGGAGGGACTGACAAGCTTCCTAATGTCTTCTTGACCTGTTGACCTGTCTGTCTGTGTCTGTGTGAGGCAGCGTGTGTGGGTGTATCGTTATGCCCCCAGTGATGTTGTGTCCGTGTCTTCTCAGTACTGAGAGTTCTGAGAAGAGAGGCACCCTAATGTCCTCCTGTACGCCCCTCTCTGTGGACGACTCTGAACATCTCCTCCTACGCACTCACTGAGGTGCCGAGAGAGAGAGAGAGAGAGAGAGAGAGAGGGTGCATTAGGAAGGAATAAGCAGGAGAGAGGAAGCAGATTACAGAGAGGGTTGAGGAAGGTTGAGTTAAAGGGAGACATTAAAAACAGATAATATTCAGTCCATTTACTCCCTGGGGTCTGATGACTAATGGACACGAGGGAGAGACAACAACCAAACAGGGAGAGGAGGAGGGCGAGGTGCATTCACTACTTACCACTAAAGACATTTCTTATCAATATTGATGTAGTGGGAAAGGGGAAATTGTAGATCCTAATATCAGTCAAGTACCTACTGAAGTCATGAGACTTTGTTAAAGCTGTATTCCTTTTCATTACCGCCCCTTTCGCTTCCCCTTCACTTCCTTCCCTTCCCTCCAATCCCCTTTCCTTAGCCTTGATTAAGCCCAAATGGACCACTGGCTGAAGGTCCAACCTGAGTGACTTGGTGTGTGCTAATGGACAAAGAGCCAGAGAGAGAGAGAGCATGGTGGAGGCTGAGGTGTGGGAGATTCACCTGGAACAGTCCAGAGACTTGGATCTTGACACAAATAGGAGCAAACTTATTGACCTGGAGCAATCAAGGCGCAGTGATGCATGGACAATTGTGAGAAATGCCAATTTCTCCTCTCCTCTTCTTGATTAAATGGTCAAATAACTAGCAATGGGCTCTATATATCCACCCCACACCCTCCCATATAATCTAGATATAATATCTGCCTTTGCTTTTCATTGCCTCCTCTTCCTTTCATCAGATCTGCTTTCAGGTAATTTTGAGTTCAGTTCAGAGGTCGGTCGGTCGGTCGGTCGGTCTGTCTGTCTGTCTGTCTGTCTGTCTGTCTGTCTGTCTGTCTGTCTGTCTGTCTGTCTGTCTGTCTGTCTGTCTGTCTGTCTGTCTGTCTGTCTGTCTGTCTGTCTGTCTGTCTGTCTGTCTGTCTGTCTGTCTGTCTGTCTGTCTGTCTGTCTGTCTGTCTGTCTGTCTGTCTGTCTGTCTGTCTGTCTGTCTGTCTGTCTGTCTGTCTGTCTGTCTGTCTGTCTGTCTGTCTGTCTGTCTGTCTGTCTGTCTGTCTGTCTGTCTGTCTGTCTGTCTGTCTGTCTGTCTGTCTGTCTGTCTGTCTGTCTGTCTGTCTGTCTGTCTGTCTGTCTGTCTGTCTCTCTCTCTCTCTCTCTCTCTCTCTCTCTCTCTCTCTCTCTCTCTCTCTCTCTCTCTCTCTCTCTCTCTCTCTCTCTCTCTCTCTCTCTCTCTCTCTCTCTCTCTCTCTCTCTCTCTCTCTCTCTCTCTCTCTCTCTCTCTCTCTCTCTCTCTCTGAAGAAGAGCCCAATGTGTCTGTAGGGGAAACTGATGAAAATCCAATTAATTAAGGAGGACCGACACCAGGTTGGCGTGACGGGCAAAACACAGGACTCCCACTAAAGCAAATGGGACTGTCTGACTCAACCGAGCCAACCGCCTGTTATCGTGTGCTGCTGTCCCTGCACTGTCCAACATCGCTGTCAGCTCCTTAACACATCCTCATTGGTCATCCGAACAATTTGTGAGAGGGGACTGCGGTTATAGTTTTAACCTCTTTATACCTTATCCATCTCCGGAAGAGTCGATAATCACCTGCATGCACATGTGCACACCCACACACGCACACACACACACACACACACACACACACACACACACACGTGCCTGCAAACAGAGTGCCTATCACAAACAAACATACATCTAAACACACACGCATGCACACAAACACAGGGAATGGGGATGTGTGTATCAATAATTATCAGATGATCTGTCATCATCTATCCATATGGTAGGAAAATATGCGCATTATTGACTTTGAGAGAGAGATAAAGAAGTGGAGAATATATCTATATTATATAACATATTATGCTTATTGCAAGTTCATTTTAAGACAGCGCAATTTGTTTTTGTGTTAGTGAGTGCGTGATTTAGTTCATGTTTTCCAAAAGCACCAAATGCGACAATGAGACGCTAAAACCAGACAGAGACATTTGAATTCATAATTCAAGATCATGGGGTGAATCGAGAGGAACAGTTCACTTCCTGGCACTAGGCAAAAACAACCATGACCCTTTTAAGGAAAGAATGGCTTTCTCGCCGACCAAATACCAAACCTCATGAATGTTAAGCAAGAGAAAGAGAGAGAGAGAGAGAGAGAGAGAGAGAGAGAGAGAGAGAGAGAGAGAGAAAGAGAGAGACAGAGAGAGACAAAAGGGGAGGGAGAGGGGACGGGGAGAGGGAGATGGAGGTGGTGGAGTTCGGCAACAGAAAGAGCGAATGTGGAGGCTGAAGAGCCAGTGTGGAAATGACGGGGGAAATGAAAAAGCAGGTGTTGTGGGCCAGAGAGATGGAAAGGGTGACAAGGAGAGGAGAGGAGTGGAGGGAAGTAACTCCTGCGGGAGGAGACGAGGTGAAGAAGGGAGGAGGGCTGGGGAGGAAGTGAAGTATTTTCAATCACAAGCAAGGTTGGTTAACTTGGCATGGGGATGGTGTGTGTGTGTGTGTGTGTGTGTGTGTGTGTGTGTGTGTGTGTGTGTGTGTGTGTGTGTGTGTGTGTGTGTGTGTTTGCAATTTTGTGGATTTGTGGCCGTGAGTTGTATTTTTTATCAGATATATTCAGATCAGGTTTGTCAACTATTGTATATAATATAATATAAGTTGTTCATATATATAGTACCATTACCTTTTTACAAACACCTGCACATGTGCACGTGTGTTTGCGCGTGTGACTGTGTGTGTGCTTGTGTGTGTTTGCGCATTTGTCTGTGTGCACATGTGGGCGTGCACGTGCGTTGTGTGTGTGTGTGTGTGTGTGTGTGTGTGTGTGTGTGTGTGTGTGTGTGTGTGTGTGTCAGTATGTGAGGAGCATCAGGGCCAAACCAGTCAGCAGAGAGACAGATGAAAGCGCTGTGTGTGAATCATACCACTAGCTGTCCCTGACAACAAGATGAATCTCTGCTCTTCAGCCCTGTTGAAAGTCCCCAGCCAGGACTACCTCTCCCCCCTCTGTGTCTTTCTTGATCCCCGTCTGTCTCTCTCCCCTGTCTGTGTGTCTGTCTCTGTCACTGCCCCCTCCCCGCTCTCACCCTGTGTCTTACTTCTATCTGTCTCTCGCTCTCTCTCTCCCTTGTCCTCTCTCGCTCTGTTTCCCATTGTATTCCTGCTTTTCACCTGCTTTCTCTGCTCAGAATTGTGAAAGAACTTGTGGTGTTTGAAGGTGTTATCCTTGGTACTTGACCACTGAGTCATTGTGTGTGTAGGGGTGTGTGGCTCTATGTGTGATTGTGTGTGTGTGTGTGTGTGTGTGTGTGTGTGTGGCACAGCTTGTGGCTTGTGGTGATGGTGAGATGACTTGAAAGTTCTACTTAAGGGGCAAACTGATTTCTCTTCCGGAGGCGAATCACGGGAGAGGCAGATTAAATAGAATCTGCCTCTCCTGTCACAAACACACACACCCACACCCACGCATAAACACACCATGCACATGCCAATGCACACAAATGCGCGCACACACACACACACACCACAAACACACACTCACACTCACACACATAATCTGACATTCAGACACTCAAAATCACACAGATAGATACAGACATACACACAAATACAAAGACAACAGACAATAACAAACACACAGATCAATGTACAAACTTACACTCCCAGGGCTGTTACTCCACACTGGAGGATCTATGAAAAAGCCTGATGGTTGTTTGTTTATACATTACAACTCCCCTCGGCTCTGCTTCGTGGCCATTGGCTCTTTTACTTTTGCATCGTTCCAATCAGAATCCTACCGATTACAACTCTAAGCCCTGGTCTCTTAGTTTCAAGCCTGACACCCACAGAGGTCACATGATCAGTGGATTACTACCATCGTACGGTATTCAACTTTAAGCCCAGTGTTTCTTAGCAAACAGAAGACACAGTGCTACCAAGATGATAATGCAGGAGGCCCCTTCAAGTGACATTTTAGTTTTAATCTTACGTTAATCCTACATTCACTGTCAAACGCTATCTTGTCCAAAGCTGAACTTGTGTGGCTTTAAAGATATGCGCTTCTGCTTTATCATGTGCCACTGTGTTATGATAAAACTAAATGTATATGGAAAAATGCTGTGGTATACTCCATGATAAAAAAATGTAGTTTAAATTCAAGAGAATATCTGCAACTGGTCTCTCTTTGGCAGAAATATACCAATAAGGATCAGCATTTCATATCATAGACTATTATAAATATTTAAATGATGTGTTTCAAATTAAATAATGTAGGAATTGGTAGTATATTTTGGTGGTATCTACTGTCCAACTCACATATCAGCTAAAACTTGCTTGAATTAATTTGTGCCTTTTTTCCCTTTCGTTTTGAATGTAACTTAAAGGGGTAGTTCGGGTCTCATTTCCAAGTGACTATCGATGTAAATGTCTGTTTTGATAGAATAGTGTAAGAAATAAACGTACCCTTGCATCGCATTGTATTTAGTTTATAATCCCTGTAGTTGGAAGCAAGCTACGGCAGTGGCGGACTGATATTACCTGGAGTGCGCTTCTCTGTTTACCTTCTGCTGTAGTGAATTGGTTGCTACACTGGAGCAAAGTGAAATTCCGCCGCTGCTGAGAAAGTAGTCCCCCAAAATGTAATGTGATCATTGCAATACAAGGATAGTTTTATTTATAATAGTATTCTATCAACACAGACATTTACATCGATAGTCAGGCATTATAATTGGTTTGCATCGGGTGTACTGTGGAGTGGGTAAAACTGTTTTTATTTGCAGGCTAGCAGTTCGCCTCGAGTTGTGCTAGCCTAGCACCAGCAAACTACCCCTTTAATGTCTGCAAAACAAACATTGCTCAACTGTTATTATTTGATACGTTTCTATTCCTGCTTAGTGTAATGCAAAAAAAAAAATACCAGGTTGTAGAGTGAAGCCCTATTGTTATATATGCCTATCTGTAGAGTCTTTAAAGGATGAAAACTTCCACTTGTTCCCACAACTGTGCACCAAAGATTACACAGCTGACAAGTTCAACCCCTGTGCTTATTACAATCATCCTCAACATATTTCAGAGGGAGAGAAAAACAAACTCAAACTGTGCGGTTTAGAATAGCATGTACATTAGAAACAATCATATAAAACATAAACATTTACACTGCATTACCCTATTCGTAACGATGTTCATCTCAGAACAAAGAGCAGGATCTGCTGGAATAGAGGAAGAGGAATCCACTTCCTAAGCTTCGATGTTTTTCCCTCTTTGTCTGCCAAGGAAGTTACCATCCTTTAGTGTTTATACACTACCATTAAAACGTTTGGGGTCACTTAGAAATGTCCTTGATTTTTAAAGAAAAGCACAGTTTTTTTCAATGATAGAGATAACATTAAATGAATCAGAAATACAGTCTATACTGTGGTAAATGACTATTCTAGCTGGAAACGGCTTTTTATGGAATATTTACATAGGTGTACAGAGGTCCATTTCCAGCAACCATCACTCCTGTGTTCTAATGGGACGTTGTTTAGCTAATCGTGTTAAAAGGCTAATCAATGATTATAAAACCCTTGCAATTATGTTAGCACAGCTGAAAACTGTTGAATAAAAGTGTGAATTTTCATGGAAAACATGTAATTGTCTGGGTGACCCCAAACTTTTGAACGGTAGTGCATATATTCAGAACACTACGGATTATGGACAGTAGCAATTTTGTGCTCATGTTTTGCGTGGAAGGGATGTTTAACAGGGTGTGACCTAAGTGACCATCAAGGTTAATTACGCGTGGCCTTATGCTGTCAATCAACACAGTGCATGTCAGTGGTTGGTCAAATCAACCCACTTCGTGTGCACATAAACAAATTGTGCTGCAGTGGGTCTATACAGGATTTATAAGATCTTCAATTCAATTTTATTTGTATAGTACTTTATCACCATTACAGTCTCAAAGGGCTTAACAGGCCAAATATAATGTATCGTATAATGTTAATGTGAGGTTTACCATTTAATGTTTTTTTTATGTGACATACAGTGGTATAAATGCATACAATCTCTAGGCATAAGAGGCTTTTGTGAAAGCCAGGCATGACCTTATAATTGATGTGACTTTTGTCCACTGATCAGAACAGTGTGTCAAATAAGAAAGGAAATGGCTGACCCTACAAGCAGTTCCCAGAAAAATGTACTGGACACACATACTGAGAACTTAAGTGCTCTAGTCCTGTTCTCTATTTGTTGTAAACATCTCTTTCAAAGTCGCAATGTGCACGATTGAGCCCCTCCTAGTCGGATCTCTGCGGCGAAAGGGGGAGGGGTTTTGGGAGGGGTGTGGGGGTGGGAGGGGTTTTGGGAGGGGTGTGGGAGTGGGAGGGGTTTTGTGTGTGTCAATAGTATGATTGATATCAGTTAAAAACTGATAGAAAATAGTATGATATATCAGTTAAAAAATGAGTGGGGTACGAGCTGGCCAGCATTATTCTACTTATATATCAGTTATCGGATATGATTATATTGATAACATTATTGAAATCACTATCAATCAACATTGACTACAGATACAGTTAGGTCATTTTAAGCGATGATTATACAAGCGTTGTTATACATTGTTACACATTGTTAGACATTTTGCCGGAATTTTGAGGAAGACATTTTGAGGAAGACTGGGTCGAAACGCTGCAGCACCATTAAACATATGGGAGATACAGCAGTGTGCGGGCACTTCATTCTTTCAATTGTTATAAATTGAAACTTTTAAGTTGTACATTTTATATTTACGAATTCACCACATTTTATATATTTTGAACTAAAGTCCAACTAAATTGGTTGGATTATTTAGGTTTATTAGGCCAATTAAAGGTGTTGGTATGACTATTGTTATTTCCACTCTAATATTGTGAGTCATGTTTTTTGAATTTATTCAATTGGTCTCAATTTAGAGGCAGTCTGGTGGCCATTGTTAAACCTAGTTCCCACAGGGGAACTGATCTAAAGTACATGATTGTCTACTAAAGACAATACACTTTTTTCAACATCATTATTTTTTAAGATACACTTTCAAGGAACATGGAGTGGGTAATAGTCTGAGATTATGATGGAACAAGCCGGTTGATTACAATGTCCTACTTGGTTAAGATGCAGCTAGGAAGCAATTTCTACCCCTGATTTCCCCATCTTGGACACACACACACACACACACACACACACACACACACACACACACACACACACACAACTACACACACATATATAGAAACGCACAAGACAAATGTGATCAATATAATAAGTATAAGTGTAACTGTTAGTATAGTTACAATAATCATAATAACAGTTAATAAGACAAAATAAGGGTTCTCTAGCTGCCTCTCTAGCCTAAGCTCTGACTTTGCAAAGCTTTCATTCCCATCTCCAGAGGTATTATCGAGGAACAGAAAAGGAGTTAACATACAGTATCAGTATTACTATATGGAATGTTATCCTTTCTGAACGACCAGCCTGCCTCTATCCAGTCCGGCAGTGAGACAAACAGCATGAGACTGAGTCTAGTTCCTCAAACGGTCCTGATAGCCTGATTTCATAGAGGGGAGTAAACAACAATGATAGCTTCCCTCCTGAGCTATTCATGCACCTGAGCACACTGACATATCAAAACGCCACTCTGTGAAATCTTGTTATTCAGTGAGTAAGACCAGTGATTTCGACAACAGCCCTTCACAATAAAAGCAGTTGTTTTCTTTTTTCAATACATTTCCGCTCTCGCCACTGTTGTCCCGCCCGACGTTTTGCCACGGCTCGCATGGCGTCCTGGTGAGACGTGTGGTTGTGATGGATCGTGTAGCAGAGCCAGTGTTCCCTCTCAAACGGGACTGAGGACAGAAGGCACTCAAGGGGCGGAGAAGGTCAAGTCCGCACCTCAGTGTGGAACTTGGGGATTTATAGCAGGAGGAGGAGCGGCGGATGGCGATGCTGTTAACGACCCCCCCCCCCCCTCCCCCACACTGTTCTCCTCCTCAGATTATTCACTATTTTCCCGTCATGCTCAGTAATGGGCCTTAAAGGTGCTGTTTGCAAGATTGGGGAGTATTAAAGACAGAGAGAGAGAGAGAGAGAGAGAGAGAGAGAGAGAGAGAGAGAGAGCAGAAGTATTAAAAGAGAGCATGGTTTTGAAAATAAACACAGCCCCATATCTGCTCCCGCCCACCCACTTTTCTCCACCATTAAGCAGTGTTGCATCCAAACACTTGTGATTGACAGGAGAGATGGATTCCCCGAACTAATCAGGTAGAGGCGCCTGCTTCAGAAATGAGCCGGGAGCGTTCTTAAATCTAAATTGGCTCATACAGAGGCGTGCGCTGTCGACCAGGCCCGATATATCACTCACCAATAGCTGACGGGTGGCTTTGGCATCTCGAACAAATTACACTCAAATTAGAGCTTTTACATCTTTTATGGCTTAATGTGGCAGTATACATTATGTAAAAGAGGGGTTTTTGGTGTGCACTTTTCCTAAAATAACACCAGCCACCACTGATTACAACACAATCGCATTAAGTTGCTTTTCTTTTTGCTATTACCAAAAATAGTAGTTGTCGGAATACGCATGCTCTCTGATTCGACAGGGACTGCAGCATTCTGTAATGTTTCTGCCCCAGCCCCACTCGCTACCTGTTCTTACCTTTCTGTAGCTAGTGAAATGTTTGTCACCTATGTTAAAGACCGGGTAAACCAAATTCAGTATTTTTCTTCTTATCATATTAATTAGGCCTTAAATGTGTCCCTCAAAACATGTAAAAAATATTTTTCCCATTCATCATTTCCTTGAGGAGCTAGGCCTCAGAGAATGTTCTGTGTGCAGGTTTAAAATGGGCGGGTCTACATCGAGGACCGCGTTACGTAAAGCGGTCTTACTCACATAAACCCGCCCCCTGCTGCCCTCTAGGTATAAATACATTAACCGCGCACTAGCATTCTGTGGTTTCACCCGTCTATGGTTTTACCGCTCACGAGTCTGATTTGAATTGTCAGTTTGCAGCTAGCTTGCCCGTTGGACCTCTCCGGTGATGGGCGTGGTTTCCTGGCCTGCAGCGCACACGCCCCCACCGTCCTGAGCCAGGGATTACTGCTCATTTTTCATCAACTTTGAAGCATAATTTTATATACTTCGCGATTTTTTTAGTCCTTCAAATTTGGCAGGGTGGTTAATAATATATTTTCCTGTGGTATTATAAACTCAAAACCCATAATTATTTTTGGTTTACCCGGTCTTTAAGTTCCATAGTATCTGCCAAAGTATGTCCGCCACTCCTGGTTATTTTATATTAAGTAAATCTTCTTTCTGTACCTACACTGGCTCACCTCTCTGCACAAGCTGTGACAGAAGGAACCGACCAAAAAAAGGAACCAAGCACAAAAATGTCCTCATTACCCATGTTCCAGGCAGCGGCCTTTGAGTGCAAATACCGCCTCATTGGCTGTATCCTGGAGATACAGCCAATGAACCCTCGCTCCCCAGCTAAACCCCCCAGCCGAACCCAGCCGAACCCCATCTCGGCCCTGTTCATGACCTGCCACAGCCCTGTTCCTGACCTTCTTAGTCCTGTTCCGGACCTGCTTAGCTCTGTTCCTGACCTGCCTCGTAACCTGCCTAGCGCTGTTCCTGACCTGCTTAGCCGTGGTTCTGAGCCTGAGATCACTAGTGCTGAGCCTGCCCGGCAGAGCAGCAGAGACTCCACCACAGAGCCACCACCACAGAGCCTCCACCACAGAGCCTCCACCACAGAGCCTCCACCACAGAGCCTCCACCACAGAGCCTCCACCACAGAGCCTCCACCACAGAGCCTCCATCACAGAGCCTCCACCACAGAGCCTCCACCACAGAGCCTCCACCACAGAGCCTCCACCACAGAGCCTCCATCACAGAGCCTCCACCACAGAGCCTCCACCACAGAGCCTCCACCACAGAGCCTCCACCACAGAGCCTCCACCACAGAGCCTACATCACAGAGCCCACCACCACTAAGTGTCCACCACAGAGCCTCCACCACAGAGCCTCCACCACAGAGCCTCAATCAAAGCATGAAGGGGGTACTTGAGGGGGGTACTGTCAGTGTATTTAAGCTCCTTAGTTCCTGCCCCAGTTTTTTGGTCCCTAGTTTATTGTCGGTTTGTTTCTCTCTCTGTCTGTTTTCACAATATGAAGCAACCTTCTGCACCTACCCCTAGTCAGAGCTCTGCCTTTAGGTTCAACCTCCCTCCCGTCTCCCTTCCACCACCACCACAGAGCCTCCATCACAGAGCCTCCACCACAGAGCCTCCACCACTAAGCCTGCACCACAGAGCCTCCACCACAGAGCCACCACCACAGAGCCTACACCACAGAGCCTACATCACAGAGCCACCACCACAGAGCCTACATCACAGAGCCTCCACCACTAAGTGTCCACCACAGAGCCTCCACCACAGAGCCTAAATCACAGAGCCTCCACCACAGAGCCTCCATCACAGAGCCTCCACCACAGAGCCTCCACCACAGAGCCTCAATCAAAGCATGAAGGGGGTACTTGAGGGGGGTACTGTCAGTGTATTTAAGCTCCTTAGTTCCTGCCCCAGTTTTTTGGTCCCTAGTTTATTGTCAGTTTGTTTCTCTCTCTGTCTGTTTTCACAATATGAAGCAACCTTCTGCACCTACCCCTAGTCAGAGCTCTGCCTTTAGGTTCAACCTCCCTCCCGTCTCCCTTCCAAGTCTTCAGGTGATTGATTGTGTTTCTTCCATTCACCCTCGGTAAGCGAGATCAGCTAGCTGATCCCTGAAAAATCGAACTTAGAACACCACAGCAATTATGTGTTACCCTAACGCTGTTGGTAGTAATAATTCTACCAGCACAACCACCACATCATGACCACCGTCACATCACATCAACTAATACGCATCATTCTCAGCACTGTCCCCCCTAGTCAGTGAGTCCCAGTCCCAGCATGATGGTCGTATCACGACAGCAGGCTGTCGTGGAAGGGACGCTGTGCAGCCGTTCATCTGTCCTCCATCCAAACCTCAGGAGCCAAGCGTCAGTCAATCATTGGCCCCTGGTCCTCCCGTTGGGTGGCTTCACACACTGATGCAATGATCTGATTGGACAGGCGCATGGCCGGCAGCCAAGTACTCGATGTTGTCACACCCTGCGTGTTTACAATGTGATCGCTACTCCCTTTCACTTCTCGCCTCCAGATAGTGTGTGCGTTTTTTCCACTGTGGATCCCTGTGTGTTTGTGTGTGTGTCTTCTGCAATGAGTGTGACTGTGTGTTGTTTTTTTTGTGTGTGTGTGTGTGTGTGTGTGTGTTTTTGACTGTGTGTATCTTGGACAGTGTTTGTATTGTATTGTATTTGTGTAGTATTGTGTTCGGTATTTCTGTTTGAAGAAGTAAACAGTAAATTAACTTTCCATAGCTGTGCTTTAAAATTATTGCCTCACATCCACCCGTTGTCGTCACGAACGGTTATGGTTAGCTGTCTTGCTCAGGGAGACCTTGACACTAAGCTAGGAGAAGCTAGGACGACCAAGGGATCGAACCAGCAACCTTTTGTTGACCAGATGCAGATGGCCAGACGACCTCCTAAGCAGCGTTATCTTCCTATATGTGCAGCTGGTTTGTGATGCATAGGCACACATGTCCATCTCTTCTTTGAAAACACACACATACACACACACACACACACACACACACACTAACACACACGTACACATACACACACTAACACATATCACACAAGGCATACACCGTCAAGGTCATGGATCACTCGTGCCTGTCACCTCCACAATGCATTGAACCTGATGTGTCGTGACACATGACAGAGTTCTCTCACCCTGCCATTCCATATGTCTGCAGTCATTTCACCCTGATGCTATTTCACCAGCCATCCATTCATCCATCAACCTATCTATCTTCAGGCGGCTGGTTTGTCAACCTGTTTTGAGGGACATTTTGCAAGGATCAAAAACAGATCAACTTTCCACGGTGCATTATTTGAATAACCATTCATTAGGTATGAATGGTGCTCTGGGAAGAATGTGTGCGGAAAAAAAGAGTCCAAAAGACGTGGAGCAACGAACGGGTAGAAGCAGATTTTCTGAGACCGTCAAGAAATCAAGGCGTGGCCCTCGAGGCGAGGCTGTATGGTCCTGACGCCTCAGCAGAGGGCAGGACCAGGGGGTGTACCTCCTCCACCTCACCTCCACAATGTGTGTTTGAGGAGGATGGCTTGGGACTGAGGAGTTAGCTAATTCTACTACGTTGGCCACACAGCCGAGCTTGGTGTCCAGCAGCCCCCAGGAGGCGTAGAGGAGGGACACAAATACTCCAGCTTTGCAGCTGGAGATGAGTGGCTCTGGTTCTTGGCCGCTAGAGTCTTGCTTCCCCCCCCCCCCCCTCCCCCCACGCTCTCGCCTCTTGGCAGCAAAATAACAATAAAACTGGGCCAATAAAAAACAAATGTATATCACATGAAAAAAAACAACAACCGTAAAAATTGGTTTCGATTTAGTTTTATTGTGATGCCTATTTGTCTTCTTTGGACTTCAATCCATCACGCTGTGACACCCTATCTGTCTTTGTCTTGTTGTTGTTAATGGTGTTGTTGAGGTCCGCTTTCTGTCACTAATAGTCCAAAACGGGAGAACGGACGAGCCTGTTGACAAACGACCCGTAGCTTAATCCATTCACGGCATTAAGAGTAGCTGTGAATCAAACATTGTTTTCACCTGCTGGTAATTGCAACTCAGCGCGCACCATTGCATTGGGGACACTTCAATTAAAGCAGGTGGATTGACAATTACAGAGAGGTTGGCCGGCTAGCCGTTGCAGGACAGCATTTGCATGTTCATTAATTCCTCTCTATTTGACCACAGGGAGGCCGCTGTTGAATTGAAAATACATCAAGAAGAATCCTTCTTTTCCCTATGTAAAATATACACAAATGAGTGCATCCTAACTAAGAAAGACAAAAACGCGTATGTGTGTCCGTATCTGGGAACAATTTCATTCACCTCACCAACACCTAGCTCCCGCCCCGCCCATTCCTACCCGATGGCCTTGTGAAGCCATCAAAAGATAAATATCTAACATGTCTCTCTGTAGCTCAGCAGGAGAAGCTCCGCATCGACAGTTCAGGGTGTTCACGGTTCAACCCATACCCTATTCCTGCTCCGGTCAATACACAGCTCATCATGTTCTCCCCTTCCCCCACCCTCCATTTTCTTCTGCCTGGAAGAAAGGCAGAAAAAAAGGTGCCTTTCTTCCAGGAAAAAACACTTTCCTGAAAGAAAGACCTAATCGTGGACTAATCAAGGGGCGGGATGGTGAAGTCTTCAGTCCATTATGAAGGCCTTCTTCCCCCTACCCCTACCTTCCCTTAATGACATGTATCTGTACTACAACAAGCTTTGGATAAAAAATATTATTGATATCTCTGAATAGACTGTTGTGTTTTTGTTGGATTCTTTTAGCTTTGGAAAAGGCAGAAAGACGTCATTGTTCTGAGAGTGATTGACAGCTTATTTTCCATTGAGCAAGAGCTATGAACTAACAATTTAAAAGCCCATAGTTTTGTTTTGTTTTTTATATTGTTGTATTCCCATTGTTGTCTCCATTCTCGAATTCCAGCCACTCTGCAGTCTGTCCAAATATCACAGACGTAAAACATTTAAATCGACTGAGTCTAATCCTATTAGCCTCAACGTCTCTGTCCATGGAAAAAGAACCCACTAATGGTTGTGGTCGTTAAATGGGGAATCAAAGTGTCGCAGCATTTTTATCCAGTCACTTTTGATGGGCTTGCTATCAGACCATTTGGCATGGCTATCAGCTTATCTAAAGGGATAAACTGCAGTGACAGAGCTTTCCGCATTCTCCCGGTCATTGTAGATGGATTAGCAATCACAGCTTTAGCGTTCTCTCACTCATTCTACATGGTCCCTGACCTCCGATAAACACACAACATACACTGCGTTGCTAATGACCGGCGACTGTTTTCCGATACGTACTCAAACACATGCCTGCTTTCCTCTTCTCCCTCTCTGTGTCGCAAGACATTCTTCTTCTCTTCCATCGCAAATGCAATGAAATTAAATTAAAAGATTGATCCTGTGTGGTCATTTCCATTGGCGAGCTGGACTAAAAAAGCCCATTGATCGTAATAGGGTAGGCAATAGGGATTGTACTGAAGGGATGTGCTGTATAGTAACTATTCCACTCTACCATTCTGAAATACAGACAATCACAGCTTGCTGAAATCTTCTTTAAACAATGCATGATGGCCGTACCCGTGTAGGCAGGAGAGCACTGAAGTGAGTGCTGAAGTGACACAGGGAACACAAATGGTTTATAATACACGTTTACACGTTTGATACAATATGACCCGTTATATTGAGTTCAGGGGCTCAGGATTTGCACAAGCCGACAAACTAACTAATTTCATCCAACACTAAAGTCAACACTATAGTTCAAGGTCAGAAATACGCTTGAATCAACAGAAAACTGTAAATAATTGATAGCTGTGCAAAACTAAGCCTTAAATGTGTGCCGGGTAGGAGCCACGCAGTGGCGATTTCTCTAAGACTGCAAGGCAAGGCAAGGCTTCCCCTAAAATTAAAAAAATGAAATGTTCAAATATATACTGTTATGTAAACATTTCATTGACCAAAAAATGCGTTAGAACACGTCCATCTCGAAGACGAGTTCGGTCAGAATCAGCCGCTTATCGCTGGTTAACTGGCTCGATTTCCTTCTCATTCATTCCCGTAGCGTCACAGTGCAATTGCCTGTTGAAGCTCAGCGTCCATCGACTTCAATGGGGCTGCATAGAACAGCTTTTTTTAGTGCGTCGAAAGTCGACGGTCATTGGATAATGCTGCAATGATGTCCCTCGCACGGACGCTCAGCGTCTCTGGGGGTGAATGGATGGGTGGGCTGGCCTGGACGCTGGGCTTCTGAGTGATGATTGGAGGGTTCGCGAAAGACTGAGTTGCAGTTTGATTGACAGCGATTTTGACAGCTACATCTGCAGGTGTAGAAAGGAGCTTCTCCTGTTTAAAGCGGCTCAAGTCCTACATCTGTAACACGCCGTTTAAGCAGCCTAGCTCTGCTGGCCATTGAGGGGACACTGGTCAAGTCCCTGGAAAAGACAGCTAATTGGTATCACAGGGTCACAGAGTATTTCCTTGAAAAGTAACAGAGAGCAGAATTTACTACATATAAATAAATTGACAATTTATATGATGTAGAAGAAAACCAGCAGCCGCCACTGGAGCCACATGTATTGATTTGCTGGAGCCTAATAATAAGAAGGAATAATGTAATATAATAATGATAATAAAAATGTTATGTGATATTTTTGAAAGTTTAGTGTTTTTTTGGTTAGGTGAAAATACGTCAAACGCAGCTTCAAATTCAAGGTGAAATAAAACATTTGCATCAACACAAGATGCAAATGCTGGCCTCATTGGGAGATGTCATCCAGCACCATGCTAAAGTGGGAATACTTGACACAAACAGGGCAAGAGGAGGAGCAGAAAGTGTATAGAGGCAGGGGGAGGAAGACTCCCAAGAAGAGAGAGAGGAGAGACAGACCAAATTAGACTTACAGGTCATCCCACAGGACTATGCAGAGCTCTGTGGAGACCCGTGGTGTGCACCAGTGACCTGCACACCATCCTCCCACCGGGCCCAGACTCGCACACACACACACACATAGAAATGCAGAACCTCCCCAGAGGTCAGCAGCGGGTCTCCAGCTCTGCGGAGATATGTGTCACCTTAGCGCGGAAAGGTCGCGCGTGGAATGGGAGTAGTGTTCGGTTTTGTTTCCGACAGCCAGACCCTATAATAAAATGGATTCACCCGGCAAAATCAAAACACTGTATTTTCAGTTTGCTTTCGATACACCAACGCCTCTACGCCTCAGTGCATTGAGCGAACTCTTTTCTTCACGGCGGAGCAGCACTATACTAGACTAGAGAGACTCCGCACTAGAGAGACTCCGTGGCGCAGTTTCATTCTGTGGACGGCTCTTCGGTTGATGCGCAGGCGGGGTCGGACACGCCATAGTGCCCCCTTGTGTACGCGTGAATGTGACTTGTGTGCAGGCGGGAGGCTGGAGCTTGGCGGGCGGACTTGCAGTAAGGTGGACTGCAAGTCTGTCTAGAGACAGATGATTAATAAAAGAAGGAGAAGAGCGCGTGAAGCCGAGTAACCTTCATGCTGGTCGGGAAGCTCTCCGCTCTCCTGGATCTGTTTCACGTCCTCACGTCCTGTTTCTCTTTTCATGCCCAACATGGCGCTCGCTACACGTGTGTGTGTGTGTGTGTGTGTGTGTGTGTGTGTGTGTGTGTGTGTGTGTGTGTGTGTGAGTTTCTATGTGTGCAGTTTAACAGGGAGGCTGGTTCGTAAAGTTCACTTGCACTCATGTTCTTAAAGACTTGGAAGGAGAAATGATTTTTGAAAGCCTATTTAATGATGAACTTTTAAACTTTATAACTTCTGTTTTTGTTTTTTTGGGGGGGTATCCTTCGCCCCTTTTTTCTGTTATGTTCTTTGATAGAAAATACCATTGTCTCTTCCGCATGGATGACCTCAATCTGAAATTAGAATCTGTTCCATCTAGCTATCGGCACCGACACGCAACCACCCACCCCCACCCACCCCCACCCACCCCCACCAATCTACACCCACACGCAACCACCACCAGCCACCAACCTCCAACCACCCGCTCCCACCCACACAACAGCAACCACCAGCGCCGACCCGTATTTACCCGTACCAAGCCGCACCCACCCGTACTCACCTGCAGCCACCCGCACCCACCCACCTAAAACCGAATGAATTGGGGTCACTCCAGAGTCTCCACCCATTGCACCACAGAGCCAACTGTCACTCTCTCTGTGGTGAGGTCTGCATGCAGTAAGCGACATGTCTTTCCATGAGTCGAAAATGAGTCGATAAATGTCGTCCCTGCAGTGTCTGCACTAGGGAGGGAGCAGTTTAGCTCTTGAAGCTGCTCATGGGACTCAACTGATAGATACATCATGTGCGCACATGGTTATTATGATTACAGTATGGATAGAATGAATGGAGCTCCTAAACACCCTCTAAACAGTGTGTGTGTGTGTGTGTGTGTGTGTGTGTGTGTGTGTGTGTGTGTGTGTGTGTGTGCGTGCGCGCATGTCTGTGATCATGGTGTCAGCATGTGAGAGGGTCTGTTTATGACAGGCAAAGACAAAAAGGGTGTGTGCGCATGTGTGTGTGTGTGTGTGTGTGTGTGTGTGTGTGTGTGTGTGTGTGGGGATCTGCAGGCCCTAGGGTTCACGTCCTCTGCTTGTTCGGCGCAGCATCTCAGAGGCGCTCGATTATAGAGGAATATTGATGAGGAGGCAAAATGGAGGTCCCGATGGACACAATTAAAAACATAGGCACATGTGTGTGCACACATTCTTGCACATTGTCTCGCACACACACACACACACACACACACACACAGACACACACACACACACGCATATACTGACACACAAACACACACACAAATTACAAGTTTGGAAACACTAGCCAACAGCTCCCGATGACAATTAGACAATTCTCTCACACACACACACACACACACACACACACACACACACACACACACACACACACACACACACACACACACACACACACACACACACACACACACACAAAAAAACCATCACCAAATTTTCTTCAACCCACAAAGGTTATTAAAATGATAACCACTTCAATGATGGGACTGATGACATGAATAATTTGTTTTTTTTGCGTGCGACTGCGGACGGTACCACCTGCAACTCCTCTTGGCCGGACCAGGCTTTAAAGGTGCAACATATCCATGCTATTGAAGTCACTGTGACTCATCATCACTGAGAGGTGGATTTCAGCATTCATTGTAGCGTGCTGGCTTTCAAAGGGCGGGCTGCCCGGCGTGTGTTTCTAGAAATGAATGAGAGTCGAGAGACAGCCAATGCACTACAAAAGAGGTGGCACCAGAGAATAGTTTTAAACCCAGTGGCCTACCTCAGTGTTTCATCACTCCTCACCACGCTGGCCCACATGTGGAGAGTGCGATTAGGTCGGGAACCCTACGTGCCAACATTTTTCAGCATCGACCTCATGAAGTATTCAGACGCCCCCGGGGGAGTTATTCTCCTTACTTTTTAATCATTGAATTATTGGAAGACAATTCACCGTGTCTGCCATGTGTTTATCCGGTGCAAATACATTTAATATTTAATCCCTGTTTCGCCTGACTCTTCATCGTAACTTTTGAACACACAAATATTAATTTCTCGACCGCCGGTTCATCACGCCCGGAGAGGGCCACGGGGACGCGGTGGGCCGTGAACACCCTTGTTTAAAAACCCCAACCCTGAGAGGCGTTAGTGGATGGAAAAACACCTGACCCAGATTACGATTCACCACTTGTAAATGGCCCATCTAAATGCACATCTGATCTCTCCAGTGATCTCTTCCTCCAATCAGCCACCCTCACTACTACGCCCATCCTTGCATGATATGAAAAACCATTGTGACCAGCGTGATCCCCTACCCTTACAACCCTTACTGTACCGACAGTGATATATTGTTTCACCTTCTTCTGACAAATGTACTCATTGTAAGTCGCATGAAGCCGCTAAAAGCACTGTGGTCCATGGTTATGGTATGGAAACGGATGGATTCAACCCTCCAACCGGGAGGAGGAAACAGACAGAATAGTGTCCATTACCGTAGCAGTACTTTTCTCTACCGTGTAAACATCTCTTAGGTTCAGTAATTGTTGCATTTGGGACAGAGTGATATTGACCACTAGAAGAAAGAAAACCCTGCACTAATGCGACAAAGCAGGTGAACCTCACAAGGGCTATCTAAGGACACCTAGTCGCCGCTGCTGCAGAGGGCCATTGCTTTCTCGTTTCCTCTTTGTCAATAACACAACGGTTTTGTTTTTGTTGTTTGTCCTCAAGGACACTCTCCATTATGTAACCGTGTGTGTGATGGTTTAGTGTGGGTGCAGCTATGCACAAATCTTACAAGGACATTTTTTTGTTATTTCCGGAATAAAGATCCATATTCTATGAATCCTACTCAGACCAGGATATATATATATAGGTTTTGGTCAGAAATGGTGATGTGTTCAGAATGCAGCTTAAGGTGAGGATGACGTCTCTCCTCTCTTATCTGGAGGGTTTACAAACACATGCCTACGCCACGTTCCTCCGGCGCAGCCTCAGCTCACACACCACCGGTCTTCGCTATAGGGAGGTAATTAGCCTAAGTAGCGTCAGCTGGCCCGGGCTGATTATTGAGGTGATGGGTCTCGGCTGAGCTGGGCCTCTGAAGGAAGCGGAGCTGGCCAGGTTGCTGATCTGCCAGCTGGATCCAGGCAGGGTGCAGGCAGGGGCTGCTGGTGGAGGGGTTTAGGGTGCATGGTGGTCAATTCAATTGGCGTGTTCACAAAGACAATATGGCGGGATTGTGACCAATTGAAAGGGATTTGATTGCTGCAATGTGCGCAGGTACTCCACCGAATCATCTAAACCAGGTGAATGAGCTGTTTGAAATCTCCTTCGACTGCGGTAAGAGAGCCTTTGCAAACACGGCCATTTATTTTAAGTCCCCGGGCATTGAGTTGCCCTTTATGACACTGTGATGATGTGGTGGCACATTATAATGTCACAATCCTTCCCCAATCCCACTCACTATGTTTATTTTTCCTTTGTGTGATTAGTGTAATGTTTGTCACCTGTGTTAATTAGCTACTACTACTTGTGTTGTGTGTTTCTGTCTGCGTGTTTCCATGGAGTAATCTTTTGCATCTCCCCCGAGGCTGTGGGGGTTCATCTCTGTCCACAAGCTGTGACAGAAGAAACCGATTATACGATGAACCCAGCAGATGTTTCTCCTTTCCCGCCAGCAACCTTTTTAGAACCAGATTCGCCTCATGAGCTGGTTCATGGGGAAGGTTATGGCCCCAGCTACCTAGGTAGCTTTGCTCCCCGGCTACACAGTCGGGCTACCTAGCCTCGATCCCGATCGACCTAGCCCTGTTCCCAAGCCTGGGCTGGCTAGCCATGTTCCTGATCTTCCTAGCCCTGATCCTGACCTCACTACCCCCATTCCCAAGCCTGAGCCTCCACCACAGCCTGGGAGAACGCCAAGAGGCATTACTTGATGGGGGGGGTTCTGTAACTATCCAGCCCCAACCCGCTCACTACCTCCTTTGTGTCTTTAGTGCAACGTATTTCACCTGTGTGGATTATTCAGCTGTGTTCCATATATTTAAGTTCCTTAGTTCCTGCACCAGTTCGTTCCCTCGTTTCTTTCTGTCTGTGTTCACAAAGTAAAGCATTGTTCTTCACCTACCCTGAGTTTGATCTCTGCATTTGGGTTTTACATCCCTTTGCAAACCGTCACATTTAATTTGATCGGAAACACAAGACCTGTATACAAGGTGATGTAGTTTGTGACTTTGTGGTTTATTCTCTGCTGTTTGAGATCTGCTGTGATGATTTATTCACGGGGTGTACGCTAGTAAAATAAACTGAGTGAGTAGCTGAGTTGATTGAAAATGTCATTGCGTGGTATTATTGCATATCTTTGTTCATACTGGAGCTAACTGGGAGCTCATGCACTATGAATCACATGTAATTAGACCCATGTTTTTTTATGAGGCATGATAAATAACAGATACAGCACGGCTTCTAGGAAAGGCATGGTTGAGATATGCCCTTTGGGTTTTGATATTCTGGCCCCCAATGAAAAGTAACTGCCTGCATATCACAGAGAGACTGAGGAGCTGAAGAGGCTGCTTTGTGCATGTGGCGTGAGCTTGAAGCTAATTTCCGTCACAGCAATAATTTTAGGCTTCATAGAATTATAATGAGCACAAACAGGTGCTCAAAAGCTCTTCATCCACTGCAGAGACAAAGAGACTGCTGATTAGGAAAGTGGTAACAGAGAGGGAGGGATGGAGGCAGCAGAACAAACCAACCAAGGGCCAATGATAGACGTAAGAATGAAGCGTGGACTAAATTAATGTCACAAAGTGTGATTTAGATGGAAGGGAGCAGGGGTGGGCCCTAACCTGTCTGCAATGAAAAGGCCCTTATTTAAACTCCATTGAATCAAAAGTGACATCAACAAACGTCTACATGTGTAACAAATATGTAATGGTAGATATTTCTCGTATGTGTGTGAGGTGAAATAAGGCAAAGGGGGACTGACTCATCACATTACAAACTGCACACGTTATTCGCTATAGTTCCCTATATTATTCCCTATAGTCGCATGCCTTGATAGTATCCTATTAAAATATAAGTGCACACTTTGGAGCAGGAAGAAGCCTTTTGTTCAGTTTAATTAGCTGAAAGAAGAGTTCAAGGGATGGCATATAGCCCTGAGAATCAATACAAATCTTACAGATGTGGAGTTTAATCCTAATGCCCCCCTAACGGGCCATATCAGACGGTGCAGGGTGACTTGTAAGAGTCACTTTAAGAGGAAAGGTCAACTATGACTATGAGTCTACTGTAAATGCAAAGCCTCCATGATCTTCCTTTGTTGGCCCCATGCACCTCGTCATTCTGTTCTGTCTTCCCCATGTGTTGCTGCCCAGACCCCCGGCCATCTGTACTTCTGTCCCCCCCACCTCCACTATGGATGAGCCATTAATAATGCACAGGCTTCCCAGGCTGACCCACGCCAGCTAATGTGTATCCAGTGGCATCATGTGTTTGTGGCGGCACATAGTATATCACAGCCATTATACAGAGGGCTTAATTACTCGGGGACATGAAATGTATTCTTAACACGGGCTTTGATCAAAGCGGGAGGAGGGACGCTGGGAGCCACAGCAAGGGGAGGTGCTCAGGCCTGCAAAGAAAGAAAAGTCCAGGGTACAAAGTCCCTCCTTTCTTCCCTCATTCTCTCTCTCTCTCTCTCGCTCTCTCTCTTGCAGTCTCTCTCGGTTAATCTCCCTTGCTTCGCAACAAAATGAAAAGCGCTGCTATGAGATCAGATTGAGTGTGGGGTTACAGGATAACAGATTTGAACAGAAACTTTCTCTATTAGGATGCCGTTGGTTCCGTGATAGAGAACATTGAGGTTGAGTGGAATTGCCGGGGGAATGTTAGAAAACCGGTCGGAAGAAGATTAAGGCTTTGCTTCGTAACGCGCACACGTTACAAACAACCCTATAAAAAATAAGATTTACGTTTTAGCACTTTACTTTTTCTCAGTCTGGTATTGATTTTTTGGCCGCACATTCTCGTTTGAAACATTTTTTAGGACATTAGGATCAGGTTGAAAACGTATGTGCCGGTGTGAAGGTGGAAAATGTGTTTTCTTTCTGTAAAAATATAAAAACCTTTTAGCAGTTAACAGATAGTTCAGTCAGAGGTTTTTCAGTTGTAACCACCAAAGCATTTGCACTCGAGTGACCAAAACCGCCACTAATGTCCATCAAGAGCCAAACGGCCATCCGAGTTGAAAGGAAAACTAAAAGCAGTAATAGCATTTCAATTGAGGAACATTATACATGCTCCATTTAATTTGCACACGGCTGCTTTTCTTTTAGATTCAACACTGGCTCCGTCACAAAGACCCATAACAGGACCGTCAGAGCTCTGCTTACTTCTGTGCCATACCTTCATTGTGGCTCCAGTCCTTACAGTTAGTCCAAATGAAATAGTACTCAGTTTTTTGCTTCAACATACGACACGTCACTTTTTCGAAACAGCGAGTCAACGAGTGGGAGTCGAGTCTGGGAGAGCGAACAATAGAGACAAACAAGAGAGAACTGAAACGTGGAATCAGGTCGGTTTGTTCTTGTTAAAGAGTCGTTCCTTCGAAGTGATTCGGTCGCAAACGACCCATCACTACCATGCAGTATTGGCTAAGGAGGTTAAGCAGGGAATCTGGCAACCGGAAAGTTGTTGGTCTTGGGGGTCCTTGAGCAAGACAGCTAACCCCAATGGCTCCTGACAGGCTGGCTGTTGCGTTACATGGTTGTCACCGCTGTCTGTGTATTAATGTATGAATATGAATGTATGAATGAACAGGTAAATGTGAGGCAAACTTTTGAAAGCTCTTTGAGTGACCACTGGTTAGAAAAGCACAGTCTAAATGCAGTCCATTCTCATTCTAAGTATTCATTTTATTATGGTAGTTTTGATACATTTATGTTTTTTCTTTGCTGCTGCAATACATTATTGTAGTCACTGAAAATTTTTGACAAATAATGGACTTCAGCAGCCCAACGTCGGTATTGTCTAGCCATAGTAAAAAATTAACATCAAAAGCCTGTGCTTACTCACTAATAAATAGATGTATTTTCTATTTTAAATGTCTCCCTTTGTGCTGCTCCTTTCTGTCAGCAAAGTCTAACCTGGACCACTTCCAAATGCTGCCAAAGCTGTTAATAAAGTATACTGAACTTCTCCTTCAACGGTTTAAATGGCTTTAGCTAGCTTCACGGGACAAGCATTTAAACAAGAGAACAAAATGCATAGGTCATCTTTCGATGTCTGTAATGTAATATGTAATAATCATGAATCACTTCTGAGCAGAATCACTTCTGCTCACCGTCTGAGAGTAGATAAAGGCATCCTATGGTAGGGTATTCCTCCGTCCAGCTACCGGCTACCCCAGGGTGTGATTTGTCAAAAAACCAAAATCACGAAAAAATAGGCAATCAACAGGCCTAATTACTTTTTTTAAGTTAATGGTAGGCCCTAAAAAAAATAAAACAGAGGGCGGGGGATGATTCCTCTCCCAACAAATCTCACCCTGGGCTACCCAGTGTTCTCCATTATGTGACAATGAGAATGGCTTTAGATCCAAGCACTGTAAAATGCTTGAACAATCATTGTTCAAACAAACAAAAATGGTCGTATTGTCCAGCACATTGTAATGAGTATCTAAGCGGAGGGGATAAAGAAGGAAATAAAGAATAGCATTTGAAGTTTCCTCGTATCCCTCCTGGCCAGTGCTAGCGTGCCAAATGTGATTAGCTTTCTTGGTAGTCAGTATATGCGTTGTGACCCCTAATCCTAGCCAGCTGAATTCCTATTCTGCTGCTCCTCTCCAGCTAACTGTCCTCAGCAGAGAATGATTAGAGTCTAAATACAAGAGAGGAAAAAGAAAGTTAGGGAAACAGAATTGTAATCTGAGTCTTTTAAACACTGAGACTGACAGGTTTTTATAATTACTATTCAGGAAAAGTATAATAATAAAATAATCATAATATTATTATTATTGAATATTGATTCACTACATTTATGTTATGTCTTAGGACAGTGTACAGTGAATTTCCAATAGATCATACCGTGTTTTGTTCTGTGAAGCATCCACAGTGTGTACACACTTGACTACATTCTAAAAACATATCTGACAGGTGTGCGTGCGTGCGTGCGTGCGTGCGTGCGTGCGTGCGTGTGTCCACGTATTCACATGTTTATACTTAAATCTTATATAAAAGTGAGTGGCAGAACGATATGAGAGGGAAAATAAGTTGAGTAGGAATGGACGATAAGGAGAATGGGTGAGTGAGTATAAGTGGTCCTCTGGCTAAATGTGGAACTCTGCGGTCAGGTCACGACACAAAACAACGGGGCTCTTCAGGAACACCCTGTGACCCAACGTGGCTCCTTACTTCATCGCGGTGCCCATAAGCTGCAAAATTCATGAACACACGTCATTGCAAGCGTCCTTCTAGCTGGGCCTGTTTGAATTAATGATGGCCCCAAATGTAAGCCTGTGTGCCAATGCGTTGTGGTGTGTATGCGCAAGTCGGGCACGTTGGCTCTCTAGGAGGGTTAAGCGTTTTGTGAGCCCGCCGAGGTGAATAAGTACCCATTTTTGCATTTCAGTGTTAGAAAAAGTTAATGTTAGTTTGTACAGTTGAATTGGCTTTTATTGCAACTTTAAAAGTGAACAGTGTGACATAATGTTTGAGACAAGAGTTGCAATATTTGAAAATATGGGCTGAACTTTTTTTTGTTGTCACAGTCAGTGGAGATTAGTGTTGACAGTCTTCTTGCCTGACCTTCGTTTGCCTTTCTTTGTTTCTCCCTTTATGAAAAAATACGTTTGAAGGTTGCACATTTACCACTGTTGCACTCTTGCCAGTAGCAAACTCAGAGAGAGACACACACACACACACACACACACACACACACACACACACACACACACACACACACAGAGTAATCTGGAAATAATCACCGTTAGCTCCTCAGTTTTTTCCATTCCAATCCACCGCTGAGCTCATGAAAGACAGCAGAATCAGAGTTCTTGTGTAAAAGAGAGAAACCGACAGACATAATTTGACAAAGATCAATTTCAAAATAAATTGGAATGAAAATGCTTTGCTGCTGACACCTAATAGACTGGCAGGTGGCGAAGGAGAGGTGAAGGAAAGTGTGACAAAGGAGACGGCTAGTGATATGGAAGGAGCAGGACTGTCAGATAGACTGACAAGCAAAAAAAACAGACAGATATAGGTGATCATAAAAAAAAGTGAAAGAGGCAGACTGGAGTTGAGAAGCAGAACAATGCCAGACACAGACCTAGAAAAAAACACAATGATAGGAAGGGAAGCACAGGGAGGCTGTCTCGACTATTTCGACAAAACCCTGGCTTGTCGTTGCCGCAGCCCTACTGGAGTACAATACAAAAATACACAAATACTAGGGGTGACCTCTGTCCTTCACACGTTCTATTCCATCCCATCACTTGGTCAAATTTGTCTGTGCAGCCGTCCGTGTGAGAAAAAGTGAGACAGAAAGAGAGAGAATGAGATTTATCAAACACTTGAAACAAAATGGCACCTGCCGATTGCTGGCCAAATCCCCATCTGCTGTCTTCATTTAGTCAAGGAATGCTACTGTCGTCTGCCAGACTTATTTTAAATAATGTCTATGTAGATCTTTTTGTTTTGAGCCAATTACCTGTAACGGCTACGTGACATTCTGCGTGAGTTGAGTTTAAATATACTTCGGAAAAGAAAACACAAAGCTTAGCTCAATTGCTAATTGGATTGTTAATGTGGTTTTTAGTACGAAACAACTTTAATGAATAACTATTGTAAATGCACGTACACGGACGCAAACAACTTACACCCTATGTGCATGTGATGTGTGTGTGGGTGTCTGGGTGTGCGTGTGATTGTGAGGGTGTGTCTGAACTGTGTACATGATTGTGTGTGCCAACACTGACTTTATATCGCCATTAAATAACCAAAATGAAGAATAGTGGCGATGCACATCTCAGTTCTGTTCGCAGTGTTGGGTGAGGTCTTCAGGATCTCTCCACTTTCACAGCCTCACAAGCGTTAACTCCTTCCGTCAATATTTTCCATGGGCCCCTTTTAAAAAAAACACACATAGGGGCAAACACCCGGATGCATCACGTCTTAGTTGCTATGCACCCCGTTTGAGACGCGCCCCCCCCCCCCCCCCCTTCCTCCCTCTGTCTCTCGGTGCCCGACCGCCGTGCGGTGCTCCGAGAAAACTCCCTTCTTGTGTGCTCCCGTCCCAGAATACACACTGAGGAATACACACTTGCCGTTGCCTCTCTCGCTTTAAAAGATGAAGACGCTCTCAGGAAGGGTGTTTCATTTCATCCCATGATCCGGAGACCCATATTCAAAGAGAACCCCCCCCCCCCCACCACCAAAATAATGGTCTGTGTTTGAAGTGGAGTCAAAATCAAGAAGAAAGGAGAAGAGAAAGTGTTAAATCACTGTTGCCAGACCGAGCGACCCCTGAATGGCACACAGCTTGATCTTAAATGAGTGTTTCAATCAACTTTCGGCATATGTAGAGTGCTTTTTAGTTCCTTCTGACTACTTTAAACACTTTACATGTTAAGTGAATTCATTTCACAGACATTTCTTTCTCCAAAGAGACTTACCAGACAGGTATAGAACAATGGAAGTGCATTCTGAGACGGACATTGATCTCGTCTGTCACATGGGCTTATGGCTAAAGTCCGGCATGCAAGGAGCCCACTCACTTTCATGGCTGATTCAATGTTCACTGCATCCAGGGATTTAAGCAGGATTTCTGATGGACCTTGGGATTTAACCAGTTGCTCACCTTCCTTTGTTCTGGCCACTTTAATTAGTCCTACTAATTACAGCATCTCTTATTGAAGTCAATGGGCCCTTTCATATTGTGCTTAATTATCTGATAGACTTAAGAAGAAAAAATAACATCTAAAAGAATATTAACATTTGAACAACGTCTGAATGTGGTTTGCAGCAGAGAGCAGAATACATAATCATACTTTTCCAATCCATACTTATCAATCCACAGTTGTTTTTTTTAAGCATGTGCTATATAATTCACAAAATCCCACGCCAGGACTTAACTGGAATCATGAATAATGTATCAATGTTATGCTCCATTCTCCAGAGGATTTGCAGCAATCCAGATCTCCCCCCCCCCCCCCCACCCCACCCCACCTCCCCCCCAATATACAGGACGCGGCTGGCAGCTTCTCCGTGAAATGTGCATGGCTTTACTCCACACAACAAGCCTCCGCTTGCCCGAGCATGATTAGACCATAGACACACACACACCGAAAGACACGTGCAAAGACTCACAGACAGACACACGCACACACACCGATATTGTGATATTGCACGACGTAGAAACCCGCATGACAAAATACTGAAAGCAATGACGAAATAAGTGTTTCTGCAATCAACAAACCTCAAGCAGCTTAGGATACAAAAGTCCTGCAGGTTTCATGTTAACTTTGTTCTTTGTCATCTAATCTTGTTCAGTTCAACTCGGCGCTATGTGCTCTTTTAGCACTTATTTTCCCGGGGTGTTCCCGCCGTGCTCTTCTGATCTCTCATATGTCAACAAGCGAACACAAGGCCTGGGGGGAGGACTGGGGAGGGAGGCGGAATGAGAGGGAGGAGCTTAAGATGAAAGAGACCCCAGAGCAGTGGAGTCGATGTCGGGGCTGACTGGAGCAAACCCCAACCGGCCTGCCACTGCCAACCCCACAGTCACAGTATGCAAGGATCCCACCCGGCCTCGCCTGCACCACAATTATACTAATAGTGGCCCGGCAAATGTGGGGGGGGCAGTTCCACTTATACAGCAAGAGGATTTACAACCTTTATACAAGCTTTTCCCAAACAGACCTGCTGCTGACTGGATTTACGGGTTGGCAGCTGAAAGGCTGGCTGATAGGCTGGAATGCATTAATCCCGCCCCGCTGGTAACGACCACTGCTCTGCCCAGCTGACCGCAGTCGGGCCCCTCGGCGAATCGGAGCAGGACAGACAGGAGAGATCCGCCTACGGTTCTGCGGCATTCTTTTGCGACCTGGCGTCGTCCATCCGGCCTCGCCGCTGACCTTTGACCCCGCGCCTCGCTACCTCTTTGGGCCTGCCGGCCGGCCGGCCAGCCAGCCGCCTGGCTTCTCTGCCCTTCACTTCCCTTCACGCGGGACACGGTTCACTCACACGCAGCCTTTCATGCTGTCACCCGTCCTACCACTTTCTCTCTTCTTGCTTTACTCTTCTCTACTTTTCTTCCGTGCATGGGTGCAGTTCTGGTCGCAGGGTGTGCGGGGCCACCCGGACCGGCGCTATGTAAGGATGACTGACTCTCTCTCTCTCTCTCTCTGTCCCGCGCCCCTTGGTCTCTTCCCTTCGCCCATTGTAGATGTCTCTTTCACTGGCAGACAGCAGGCATGGTTCAAATATAGATCCGCTGTCTTTGCTTCAGCCATTAGTTAGCACGCACACACACACACACACACACACACACACACACACACACACAGTGTACAATTATCAATTATGGATAACAATGCTGCCACTATGAACACTGGATTTGTTTTGGACGCTGACACTGTAGCACTTAGTGAGCGCAATGGGAGTGTGTGTATTGGGAGGGGGGGGGATATTGTGAGACCATTCTGTTATGCAAAGCTAGACAGTAGGAGATTTATTGTGTGTAGAAGTGGGAGTGTTGGATATAATTAATTAAGAAGAGTGGGAGAGAGGTGAAAGAGAGACGAGGGATTGCGGCAAGATCATCTGAACTTGACATTGAAGGGCAAACAGCTCCTCTGGCTCTGTGTGTGTGTGTGTGCGTGTGCGTGTGCGAGTGTAGCAGACGAATAAATAATAACTGTTGGCTAAAAATTGCAGATGCATTGAGCAATTTCTATTGATCGCTGTTCTGCTTGTTCCAAGGAGGACCACCGTTGCTATGAGCGTTTAATCAAACGTCAGATGATACGTCTGTGGGCGTGTGCTCGTACGTGTGTTTGAATGCGTCTGCGGGTCTCCAAGCCGAGCCTGTATAGCTAACAGCTAATGCTACCGCCGCTCCTCTCAGTGACGGTAACACAAACAACAACAAACAGTAGCCCCGTGCATTTTCATCGTAGCATGCTATGTTTCGATTGGCTACACTCCTCATCCTCACTGTCAAAGCAAACAGTTTGGAACCCCCTTCATGTCTTTTTCTACGTGTACTTGTCTCTATACGTTTAGTTCTTTGTTTTTTAGGTTTATTCCTATTTTTGGGTTGGGACAGGAATATGTGTATTACATGACACTGTTATATCAAAGTGTTTGCTGTATTTGTTCCTTGGCAATTCCTCACCACTCAATCAGAGCCATACGCCGCGTTTACACTGCACACGTCCGTCGACAGATGGGGGATTTTTGACATATCCATGTGCTTTCCCGGGTTGTATTACAAAGGGTTGTATTACAAATTTCATTGGACAGTGTATTTGCGTATATTTGCATAACACGATCTGATTGGCCGACGGATCTGTCGCTGCCTGAAAAGTTGAACTTTTTTTTTTGTGATGCAGGCAACGGAGCTGACAGAACGGACGGTCCCACAATACATTTCGAGAGCGCCCTATGCAAAGTCAATGAGATCCGTCAATGGACACATGCAGTGTGAATGCGGCGATAGTGTGCGGCGATAAGCGTGATGCTACCTGCCGTAGCTTTGTGGGGGTGTCCTATGTTCCATTTTGGTGGGGCAGATATTTCTTAATACATAAATATATTAAATCTATTGTGTTACTATGTTTTACAAGTCTTATTCATGCGTATCTCTGATTTCCACTATTATAGAACTGTCTGGTAAAATGTCGCTTTCTCAATGTGCCAGACGCAGTGGAAGACCAGACACAGATGGCCCACCGGGAAGTTAGTTTCCCAGCCTTGTCGTGATGTTGATATGCCTTAGTTTAACAAGCAGCTGGCAGGACCTCTGATAATATCGAGTTTTGTTTTGTAGACAGAATGCCGGTGGAAGACATAAAAAAAGTATTTTATAAGGAGTGAGAGAGAAACAGAGAGAGAGCGTGAGAGAGAGAGAGAGAGCGAGAGAGCGCAAGTAACTGTATACCCCAGAAACCATCAGCTGCTCCAAAACGAGGGATGAGGGATAAGATGTAAGATAAAATCGCTCCCTTCACATTGCACAGTGCAGTGCAGAGAGCAATGCACAACAACAATCAACAAATCCCCCAAAGAAAAGGTAATGGATGGAAGGCCCGTCGTTTATTTCTCTCCTCCGAGTGGAATTTGATTCGGGATTTTCCACTCTGGTGAGCACAGCGCGCTGAAAACAATCCCATTAACCCTCTTGCAAATGATCTTCAGACAGTACAGGCATCTTTACTGGCATGCAACTCAAAACACACCTGAAGGGACTGTAATAGCAATTTGCCATTGGGAAGTTATGGAGAAATATTAAACCTGCACTATGTACATTTTTCTCATTAGCAGACCCTGGTGGCTTGAGTTCATCGCTTTGGTTATAGCCTATTCCTTTTCAAAATACAGTTACTGCTGTTTATAAATGAGAATTTCTGAACCAGAATAAAACGATTTATCGATGAAAGGCTCAGAATGGATTAAGTTATGGATAGGTGCAGATTAGTTAGTTTTTGCGTCTG
>NC_140277.1:14472622-14484924 GCF_964030765.1 Micromesistius poutassou
AAGCGGCGAGCGCACCCCTGCCTGAACTGCTATCCCTCTTGTAGCAAACAATCACGGTGGTAAAACAGGGTTGACAGAGAGGTTCAACTTTCGCAGGTAGCTGCCAAAGTCTATAATAACCGCTCATAACTCCAAACGGGGCACTTGGAGGTCTCGGTCTATAGTGTTTTGGTGCGACTGCAGCCCCTGTCTCCCGGGGCCCCTCTGGCTTCCAGAGTGCTCTAAACACATCAGAGAGGCAGCTGCACTTCTGCTTGTTGCTAGGCAACTACTGAACGTGTTCCTCCAAACATGCAATGTTAGTTCTTTGTTGTTTTTTTTCATGCGTTGGAAGATGCAAACTTCTCATGAGTAGATACTGTATTTTGGACTCTGTATGGAAATGAAAAAAATTAGCATTCTTTTAAGAGCCGAGCATAAAGACATGTGCCTTTGTGTCTCGTTGGAAACATTATGGTTATGAATGTCTCCCAATGCTCACATATCTGACTCCGAAGCTTTTTCTTGAGCTCAAATAAACGTTATTATCTGAGAAGGGAAATGTGGGTGCCACAGCAGAAAGGATACAGGAGAGTAGTTGAAATTAAAAATTGATTAAATAACAATTATGATTACAAACAAAACATGTCTATAGTCCTTTAGTACAGGAAACGGTTCAGACAAGACATGTATTAGGCCTGCATTGTTATTATTGTCATGCTGGGAACATACGTAGACGTCATGGGGGCCTGTGTGAGCAGAGCAACTGATGCATGTTAATAAGCAGGGCAACGGCCGCGGTGGCAGGATTACATATTGAACGAATGATGGGGGAAAAAAAAATCAGCGGCCTCACTCACTTTGCTCACCGCAGGAGGTGAACGATAGTGTGTGTGTTGTTGTGAAGCAGGCCGTCAACTGTATCTCTTTCTCTGTCTCTCTCTCTCTCTCGCGCGCTCTCTCGCTCTCTCTCGCTCTCTCTCTCTGTGTCTCTCTCTCTGTGTCCCTCTCCAATGTGATTAGAAGAGCCTAGAGCCACTGCTGCCACTGAGCGGAGCGTAGTCGAGTCTGTCCCAAAAGTAATAGCTTCTTCTTCTCAACTTAATTAAAAACCTCCCTCTGCCTTCCATGTAAGAAGGAGAATACTGATGGCTGATTGCAAGTCATATGATGCTGTGTGTGTGTGTGTGTGTGTGTGTGTGTGTGTGTGTGTGTGTGTGTGTGTGTGTGTGTGTGTGTGTGTGTGTGTGTGTGTGTGTGAGAGTTTGCTTGTTTGTTTTTATGAGTAAATATTAAAATGAATGTAAAAAAACGTATGAAATTTCTTCTTGTAATTAAAATACTTTTTGCCATCAAACTTTTCTTCCATTTCAAAATGTTGATATAAAATATGATTAAATGTAATTGTTTATACAAAGAGAATTGCAAAAATGTACTTTTTGTGTATTCTTAACCATGTCTCGTATCACCAGATGGTGTCTAATACAGGATATTCTCCACACAAGTGATTGGGGTAAATCTCTGGTACATCATATCTCGTATATTGGCCAACTCCAACTCCAAACTTCAGCTCCAATTTTCAGTGGTAAATGGTGGAGACAGGTTGCATATTGAGGGCATGTAGAATATGCTGTGACCACTTGCATTTTCAAATAGTTGGAAGAAGCTGGCGATATCAAAGACTGAAGAGAGCAAACCCTATGTTTAGGTATAGGAAACTCTTACTTCAGACAACAGACAACAAAAGCATTTAATTTACTGTTAAATATACTGTGACCGTTTGATCACAGTATACTAAAGTTTTCTGATGAACACTGAACAAACTCACATATTTGGGCATTTATGTGACCCTAATAGTGGTGGACATAACACAAAAATAACAAATAACGAGATTTTTAAACGGTTTAGTCAAGATTCCTATCTATCTTCCTCAATAAATAAAATTGATCTTCTGCAGCCACCATCCACAATCTGCAGTACGAATGACAGCTTCTGCAGACAGCCATTCCTATGAGTGTAATGGATGTATCTGCTGTGTATCGGCGTGCCTTACAGCTGGGATCATGTCTGAAGCTAACCATGGTTCATTTATCCACGGCCGGAGGCATCTCTTCCATAGGATCTCTACAGTGGGGGGAGGGCGGTGCACTGACCAGATTGTAGGGACTGTGTATGTGTGTGTTTCTGTGTTTCTGTGTCAGTTCTCAGCACATTCCAATTAGTGTGCAATTGTGTGGAGAACTGTAGGTACCAGGAGCCTTGTGTTGACACACAGTATTCCAGATGGAGGGGCACTTAGCTTATTGTGCTTTGTTATGTTTCCGTGTGTGTGTGTGTGTGTGTGTGTGTGTGTGTCTATGTGTGTGTGTATTTGTTGTGTGTGGGGTTATGTGTGCATTTCGTGGGGCATCCATCAGTGCCACACAGCACCAGGCCAAGTATCTGCAATGCAGTCTCTGCCACGGCCGTGCACTGCTGCACCCACACAAAGCTCTGTGACACCGACAAACTCTCTCACACACACAGACACACACACACACACACACACACACACACACACACACACACACACACACACACACACCACACAAAACATAACAAAGGCTGTAGTCTGAAGCAGAAGTGCCACACCTTTGCGTGAGCATCCACACACATACACACACACGACACCACCGACACGAACACGCACACGTACCAAAATGATGCGTTTAGCTGCTAGATGCAGGGTCTGATTACACTAAAGCATCTTTCCCAGCTTCCTCCACCCCCTATTTCCCCTCACTCTGCGTCCTTCCTTCTATGATTCCTTTCTCCCTCCACTTGCCTTGCTGAACCCTATCACCCTGCTCCGGAGATCGGTGGAGCACAGGCCTGAACTCTGGATCCCTGATCACGTTATAGAGTGAATGAGGGAGGAGAGGCAGAAAGGCATAGCCCCTGAAGGAACACACACACACACCGGCCCACTCACACGCACGCGCATACACACATCCATACACACACATGCATGCATACATATAGATGCATACTTACTGTCGGCTGGTCAGAAAATGCAGAAGAAATTTTTTCCTGTGGGTAAGCAAAGAACTAATAATGATGTGGATACCTCAACACACAATGTTCTGCTAGTGTGGACAAAGAACAATGAACCAGGACACTTATGTATGCAAAGTTACACTTAACTTACTCTCAATAATTATAACTATCTATCTACCTAACGCTAACCCTATATCTGCACAATAAATAATATTCACATAAACTGAAAAAAAACCTTTAGAAACACATTCATGCAACCATACATGCTACTGCTAGTGGTACTGCTATCAACACACCCACACACACCTACACCTACACTTACACACACATATACACACACACACACACACACACACACACACACACACACACACACACACATATACACACACACACACACACACACACACACACACCACACAAAGACCTGCAAGAAAACAGACCAACACACTATATGCGAGCACACATACGAACACACACACAAAAACACAACCACAAACAAATAACAAACTGAGAAACTGCATAGGTTGTCTCTCCGGCTTCTACTTTATTTTTGAATAGTTGGAAACACAGCATGTTCTTCCATACTCCTTTCAGAATTCCTTTGATGAATCGCTCCAGGAAGAAATCTTTCAGTTTACACTTTTCACCCCCATCTTAACCCTTCTCTGTCTGAAACCTTTCATGTTCGTGCAGCGTTACATTTGGAGGTGCCCTGAAAGGACGGAAAGGACGGAGCTAAAAAAGCGATTGCAATGATTTGAACGATCTCCACAGACCCAGTGGACTATTGTCCTCCCTCCCCCCAGAGAGAAACACCTTTTGGGGTACATATTCACTTCCACATTCTGCCTCGTTTCAAACAATCCTATCCGAAGATCTTTTGGCCTTTTTTTTACCCACGTTACAAGCTGTTCGCCTTTATCTCAGAAGGGACTGTGGAGGTGTGAAGGTGATTTGGTGGTTGTTTATTGGACACAGGGGTTGAGGAGGAGCGGTGAGCAGTTATCTTTATTGGATCATGCTGTGCAATAATGATATCTGCACACAGCCCAGCCAGACCCCCTGTCGGTGGTCCTCTGGCTACACCGTCGCCATCTTAATCCCAGTGGGGACCCCCCTGCCCCAGGCGGAGATAATGAGAATTTAACTTTGAGGGAGAAAAGGTAATGCTTTGGAACCGATGTTGTAGTGCTGATTGTGTGTGTGTGTGTGTGTGTGTGTGTGTGTGTGTGTGTGTGTGTGTGTGTGTGTGTGTCTCTCCTTAAAATATTCATTCACTTCAACTGAGATATTCAGAGATAAAAACACATGGACACACACACACACACACACACACACACACACACACACACACACACACACACACACATTTTGTGTGCATGTGCGTGCCCTGTGGGGGAGGATTTAGAGGGGTGAGGGGTCCTAGAAAGAAAGGAGATTGCCAGTGCCCCCACTGTGGGCTTTGCAAGGTATGTGTGTGTGTGTGTGTGTGTGTGTGTGTGTGTGTGTGTGTGTGCGTCTTTCACATATGCATGCATAGAAGTGCATGCACATGTTTCTGTGTGTGTGTGTGTGTGTGTGTGTGTGTGTGTGTGTGTGTGTGTGTGTGTGTGTGTGTGTGTGTGTGTGTGCCCACCCACAAATACATACCTGTTTAGTACGCCGGATTATGGCTTTTGTAAAGTCAATTTGTAAAGTGCATTCATGAGGTGGTTGGCTTTTGAGTATACCTTGCACAACATGTTTCCACTACCACATGTCCTCCAAACTACCTTTCATAACAGTCCTTTCAAACCTAACTATTCAACCTTCAAACTGCTTGGTGGTGCGCACCTGACGCACCACCACCAGCACCACAGCTGCCCTGTGTGGCGGGGGGAGGGGGGGGGGGGGGGGAGGGAGAGCATGAATGGAAACAAGACGGATGGGCAGGAAATGAAAAACACATGACACACAATAAAATAGTAATTTACAAAGTGGAGAGTGTACGGATTAATAACTGGGGAAGATAGGGAGATGGCAGTTGAACGCATCCATTAGAGAGACAGCTTCTACAGGAGAGTGGTGGTGAGAAGTCAGGTCAATTCAATTTTATTTGTATGATCCTTAATCACAGTTACCGTCTCAAAGGGGTTCACACAACCCATTGTATGGCACCCATTTAACCCTCGCCCTCCAAAGAGCAAGTCAAAACTCCCTTTGTTATCAGGGAAGGAAACTTGGGTAGGAATGCAGAGTGAAGGATTCCTCCTTTCGGGGATGGTTAGGAGTGCAATGGCTGCCATAATGGACAGACATAATGATAGCGTAACAAGCAGAAATGTTTGAGTCAAGTTAAATGTAAGCAGGGCTGGAGCCCGGCTGCGTGCACACTGCAAAGGCGCTAAGTCAATGATGATGACAGCTTGGTTTTTTGAGCGCTAGGACACAGATCCTTGTACTCTGTACAACCATTTCTACTTTGATCTCCGAGGGTAGATTAAGCCTGGCAACGGCTCCCCTGTCAAATCAACATCTGCGCTGGGGAGCGGGCCCATGTGACGCTGCAGGCAAGGGATTTCTTTGTGCTTTGAGTTAACAACACCTTTTTCGGACGGCTTGCTCCAAAATGGCTCCGGTGTCGGCGCCAATCAGAGGGCTTATGCCGAGTGCTAACAATTACAGTTGTGAGGCGAGTCATGCGTTCAGCTCATCAGCTCTGAACTGAAGAGCTTTAACTAAAATACTGAGCCCGGTGTTGTGTGTCGTTGGTGTTGCAGCAGGCAGACCCATTTGTATGCGGCGCGGCCCGTGGCTGCACCTCCTTCTCCTCCTCCTCAGGCTACCATTACTTATTGATGAGACGGCAAGGGCATTTCAAGGTCATCTAAAGCATGATCAAGCATGCGAGTGCATTGTAAACGACAACACGGTTGAAAAGGAACAGGAAGCCATGGCTGATCCGGGGGGGGGGGGGGGTTAGGGGGATCCTACTGCACTGGTCTCATCACTACATCGCTCACCGATAGGTTGAGCCTCTCTGCCCACCAGCAAGGTGTCGGTTCTTATTGTACACGACTACAACCTGATAGACTACAACCTGACTACAACCTGATGTCTTTCCACTGTATTATGTATGTATATATATATATATATATATATATATATATATTCTAACACATACTCCCTCTGTCAGAGCTCATGAAATGGTGGACATGGTGGATAGAAACCCACACAGACAGTCAGACAGACAGACAGACAGACAGAGAGAGGGGTTGTGTCTTGCCTCAAGGCAGGACACAAACAGACAGGTGGGTTGACTGAGAGGCAGGCAGGCAGGCAGGCAGGAAAGCAGTAAGGCAGGCAATCAGTCAGACATGCAGATGTATTGTTCAGTAGCCTGCCCACCTGCCCACTGCCAACGACTGTTCTCTATGTCAGGCTTGAAGGACGTCATTACTGAAACACCCACGTAAATGTCACGCCTTAACGCACCTTTATCCTCTCAATCGAGAGAGAGAGAGAGAGGGGGAAGTGGAGGGAGAACTAGAGTAGGTGTAAGAAAGGGGCGATGGATGCCATGAAATAAAGACACAAACACAAAAAAATAAGTAGTAAATATTGAGCAACTGAGCAATTGGATTATTTCTGTTCCCATGATAGCTGATTTCCGAATACAATCTAAGTTAGTTGTCAGGTGAACCGTATGGGTGTCAGTCATCTGTGTGTGTTTTCCCCTTCAGTAAATGTAGCGTATGATTACAGCAGCCATTAGGCGTGTTCACTCTCATCAACATCAACATCTCAAATGGATTCCTGTCTCGTCAGCGGTTTGTGGTTAATTATTATGAGGACTGAAGCCGTGCGACCTGATTAGTGTTCGGGCTTATTGGAGTTAATCTGAAACGCATTGGGGTTCGCTGTTGGAAAATGTAAACAGGGGCTTTGCCAAACATACGACACATAGACCCCCTGTGTGTTTTTCGTTCCAGGACCCATCTGTCACACAGCCGCGGTTACCTGAGGCGGGCCCGGGTCACTCAGATTGTCATTTTAACAGTAATAGCAACAGTAGTAATAATGCTGTCAGCATTACTTATTCAAAGAAAGATTATTGCTACTGCCAAACTAACTGGTTGTTGCATCACATGGTTGATAGCACTGTGTGTGTGTGTGTGTGTCTGTGTGTGTGTGTGTGTGTGTGTTTGGGTGGCCGAATGTATGGCCGTAAATGACAAAGTGCTTTGAGTGCCTATACAGTTGGGAGAAAAGTGCAGCATAAATGCAGTCCATCTCCCTGGGCCGTGATTCATTAAGACCTGAAATGCTTACATTGTTCTTGTGGAAGTGGAATCCATGCACGTCTCAAATGTAAATGTATATATATCTACATAAAATGCTGATGTGCGTGCTTATGTTTCCATATAAAAAGTCGCATAGTACCTAGTTACGCATAAACATAGTCCGATGCTTTGGTCCAGGTTAAACAGACACATAAATCGGAATATGGAATAAGGGAAACGTATACTTTTGAGTTACGCTACCTTTGCAGAAGCGCGGTGGTCCACGACTGCTATAACCAACGCTAGCGCACTGCCCACCAGTATGCTACCACCTTTCAAAGGCCCAGACCTAAATGTCTTATCAGGAGCAGAGAAACTGAGTCAGGGATACAAAGACGCTGGAAAGAGAGGAGTAAGCGCACAGTATGCCGTCCACCACCCAGCGCATTATTGATCCCGGGGCGACACTGTCTCTGGCCACAAAGCACAGCAGAGGTAAATTGGGTTGTTTTTCCCGTGGATTGATTGACGTCTGGGGCCTGCGAACGACGCTTCTTCTTTAGACTGGTTCCATTGGACTGCAATGGATTTTTCCCCTCAACATGGCAGCCTTCATAGAGTGCAGCAGCAGAGCTTGGGACCACCCGGGTGGTGACTGTGAAGCTAACCACAGTGCTCTGTGGACGTCACATCAGCAGCACCCGGGTAACCGCGGAACAGCCTTGTCCAGGCAGGGGCTCCGAAGGGAAATCTGCGGAGTTAAAACAAATCCCTTAACCCTGTTATGCCTCCGATAGCAAGTGTGGCAGGGCTACAGTGTTTCGATGAAATCGACAATTCCTCGTGAATCCTGGCATTTGCTTGATGGATTTGCATGTGCAGAGTATGTCGTGATGCAAGTCAATGACAGTGTCACTGGGACACGGATAATTGGACAGCTCTATTGCTCTTTGATGTATGTGTGTGTGTGTCTCTCTCTCTCTCTCCCTCTCTCTCTCTCCTCTCTCTCCTCTCTCTCTCTCTCTCTCATAGTTCTCTCATATTATAGTTCTCTCATATTATGTAATTGGATTAAGGGACATTGATTAATGCATCTCAGACAGAATAGTTGCTCACCACGGACACATTTCCCATTTATTCCTGTTTTCACGCTTCAGATATACTGTATTATGTTTGGGTTATATTGGATTAAATCTACAAGTAGCTTGGCTGCTCCAGAAGCAGACAGTACAGAGTAATATAAGATAGTACTTTATTGATTGCAGATGGGAACCGCTTCTATTCCTATTTATTTAGTATGGTTTATTTCACTTTCAAATCTGATGTTAGACTCACATTCAGTGAGTGTGTTTCAACCACTATGAATAATGTATTATACCACACACAAAATAAAATGGAATAAAAAATATGGCATTTTCTATTCGAGTACGCTGTTCTGCTGCTTTGGTCTGAATGTTTTATGACCATTCATATAGCTACTTCGGAACTACTACTTTGTTTTATTTGTGTTTGTCATGTCAATTTGTTTTAACATGTGAAATAATCATTGTTTACATCCATGTAGAAAACCATGACGAATAAAATGAATAAAACAACTATAGATATAAATAAATACAAATAAGTATTGAATCCTCCTAATCCAGAATAGACTTAATGTGTACATAATTGTGAATCATAGTTGTTGATTTAGTCTAGTTTTATGCAGAGGCTCAACTTTCAACAACATTATTTAACCAAACAGCTTTTTTGCGATCTCATTGGCCCTTCCTTCCTGACCTGACCTCACATGGCCCCAACATTTCCTTACATGCCAATTATCAACACTGTTTCATATTACTAGCTACCCCCGGGGGGGCCAATCAGCAGCCTCTCCACCCGCTATATATTATGCTCCTAATTAAGGAGCAGAGTGATGGATCAAAATGTCCTACCTCACCCACTCATTATAGCCAAACACGCTTGTTGCACATTTCTTTCCACCTCAAAATAGAAATTGAAAATCTAGCAGGGCAAATAACCTTGGTTGACATTAATATTGTTCCCGTCTGGGACTTTACGTTGATTTGACATTTTCATCAACTTTTTTCCCTGTATTTTTCTCAAAAAATATTTAAGGAAGCTGTAATGTGACTCTAATGGCCGTATCAAAATGAAACCAGATTTGTAATCACTTAAGCATGTCTTCTCTGCTTGCTTGACTTCTCTTGGATACATGTTCCAAACACGCTGCTGATGAATGGCTGGTAGGAGCCTCTTAAAGTGCTCCCATTTTTCTTTTTCACAAAAAAAAGGCAAAAGCAATCAGCACTGTAGTGTGGTGTTAATTGGAACATGGCTCTTCATCATAGCTGGGTTTTTTGTTTTTTCAACATTCTAAGCCATGCATTAAACGATTAAACCTAAACTGCTTTCTCAAAACACCCCACGGTTCATGACGGCCCACTGGTCTTCAAATATCACTTAATGTTTAAATTATTTCACCCTTTGAAAATAACATTTGTTAATAAGGGCAAACTAAGAAGCAGAATTTTTATATAATGAAAAATATTAAATGCACAGTGAAGACACATCAATATAAGTCATTACATGTTATGTAATGTAATCATGTTTGTCATGTCTGTATTCGTTATAAACATGTACTACACACAATGTTCCAGGCTCTGGGACTACGGTCTACTGCTACAACTTCTCTGTGTATTTGCTATGTTATTCCCATTTCACATATTGGGATAGAAGCCATCTTCCAGATCCTTAAAAACAGGCTCCTTGACCACAATCTATTTGCCAGTGACGTGTTTAGAGACCCATCTGCATTTTATGCAAAGAGGCAATACATCTGGGACAGTACAATATATATTTACTTATACGGTTCTTGGCGCATTGCCATTTTTTGACGTTTTAAAAACGGCCCAGAAGTCCCACTGTGGTGGTCCCCACGGTGATGAGTGTAGTAGACCGGGTTCACAGAGGTGTCCTCGTTGGAACACCACTGGTGTGGCTCATCACCCTCATTATGGGTCTGCTACTGGTATGGACCAGCACACGGCTATTAGACCAGACCAGAGCAGGTACGTTCATTACCCTGGTGGATAAAGTAGCACACCCGTTATCAGTGTTACGGGCGCCGGCTGAGAGCACACGACGACGACGCCCCTTGTGCATCGGGCGGTGAGCGATGGTTCACGCCACAGCTCCCCATGGATGATTCCCTTAGTTTGTACATAAAGTGTCTACAAACTCAGGGCGTACCAAAACGCATCCCTGAGAGCGCCTTCAGTCCGGGCACGCCGTGATGTATCACCGGGGGGGGGGGGGCGTCCGGCTCTCCAACAACACTGGCGGCTTCCCGGCAGTATTAATCACGGCGGGATACATCATTACAGGCTCACCATCCATCATTTACTTGGGGACATCACAGGGTCTAAACAAACAATATCTTCAAGGTATTGTGTGTAGCCCGGTGTAGTACCACGGCGCATTGTGGTGGGGGGGCAGCCAGCCGTGAGGAGGATGGCACCTCGGGTTGTGAGTAATTGGCTGTTAGCCACTTGGTCTGCTCCGGAAACCTGCACGATATATTTTATTTTGTGGCGTTCCTACAATGTGTTTTCCTTTTCCGTTACACTAAGTGAAAAGCGTCTGTGGGCGATAACGCCGTTGTCTGAGGAGGTTTCTTGAAGAGAAGACCAATATCTTGTGAAAACAACGATTATTGCGGTAATCCTTTGAGTACTATGAACACACATTATTAAAGCAAGCTTGTTTTTCACTAAAAATCTACACGCTGAATTCATTCATTAGTTTTCTCTGTTGAACAATTACAAATTTGATATCCATGCTGCGTAGCACACACATTAACTAGTTAAATGGACAGCTTGACTTTGTGTGTTTTGGTATGTTCTGTGTTGACTGTTATTGCTAGATTACAGGAGCCAGACAGAGAAAGATGATTGTACTGAAGCGTGACGAGTGAAAGGCTAGTTTGGTATAGTAAGATCAATTTCTGTCAGAAGACCTGATTATAGAGGACACACTATGTTCATATAGGTTCCTTACACACACACACACACACACACACACACACACACACACACACACACACACACACACACACACACACACACACACTACCCGCACAGTGCAAATCTGCAGTCGCAATGTTAGACACTTATTTGACAAACTTATTTCTCAAACTTTCATTTGACGATTCAATTCCTTATTCATCAATTTAATTTTGTTCACCGAATCAATTGAAGCCAAAGTCCCTTGCACTGTATGTGTGTCGACGTGCTTGACAAACGAACCTGATGGTGTTTTGTTTGTTGTTTGTTGTTTGTTGTTTTTCTTCTTAGTTCTTCTCCCCCAGTACACCGCTGACAGGGAAACGCCTAGTGGTTGTACGATGAGCTCGGAGCAAAGGTCCACCGCTAACGTCCTGTGTGTGTGTGTGTTGTTCCCACAGCCTCTCCCACCGTGCCACCTCTGCGCTCAGAGCACTTCAAGCCGTGCCACGAGCGGGACCTGACCTACTGTCTGAACAGCGGCGAGTGCTTCGTCATCGAGACGCTCAGCGGCCCCCACAAGCACTGCAAGTAAGTGGCTTCTGCTGTGCCCTCACCGCCGTGACGCTACCATGTGGCTGCCACCGCTATGCCTTTGTGTGTGTGTGTGTGTGTGTGTGTGTGTGTGTGTGTGTGCTGTGTGTTGTGAAGAGATCTGACACCCACCGCATTCGGTGCCCCTGTGTGATTGGATTGATAACTTGGTTGAATAACGTGTAGTGTTGCCCTCCCCCTCCTCTTTCGGTTATATCTGGAGGTATTGTTGTTGTCTGGGATTTAAACTGTTTTGCTTCGCTTTGTGTCGCCCTCTGTCCACCACTGCCACATCATCGTTCTGGTCTCCTATTCCGTTTTTTTCCCTTTTCAGTATTACTCTGATAATATCGGATTTGGATATGATCAGGATATTGAAAGGTTAGGGAAATGAGTTGCTCAGTTACTCTTAGGCATCCTGGAAAAT
>NC_140277.1:14485124-14541350 GCF_964030765.1 Micromesistius poutassou
AGTGAGCTATTGATTGAGTGAGTGAGTGAGCGAGTGAGCCTGTGTCTGTGTCAGTGTATCCATATACTTTTCTCATCAGGGATCAATCTGGTACTATCTGAGCATATTAATGCTGTCCTATGATGTGTGTGTGTGTGTGTGTGTGTGTGTGTGTGTGTGTGTGTGTGTGTGTGTGTGTGTGTGGTGTGTGTGTGTGTGTGTGTGTGTGTGTGTGTGTGTGTGTGTGTGACACAAAGTGCAGTTCCTTGTCAGTATGTCTGTGTTGATACCACAGTGTGTGATTACCACACAGATAATTAGCTGCAATTGAAGCCTTAATGACCTGCTTCTGCATTTTTAATCAGATGCTTCCAGCAGGTAGAAACACTGCAAGGACAGGTCATTGTGTGTGTGTGTGTGTGTGTGTGTGTGTGTGTGTGTGTGTGTGTGTGTGTGTGTGTGTGTGTGTGTGTGTGTGTGTGTGTGTGTGTGTGTGTGTGTGTGTGTGAGAGAGAGTGAGTGTGGGGTGTGTGCCTGCGTATTGAGATCAAGGTTAGGTTGCCATTGCACAGGTACAGCCAGATGCAACCCTAATTTATGATTTCGCCTCAGTGCCTGATGGGAAATGTATTCTTATTCATCTAGATGATTTGTGTTTTTCCTTATCGTAAAACCCCCATAGAAAGCGTCCTATAGTTATCCAGTGACGCAATTAATAAAATTCCACAGTTATATTTAACTCTTTATCACATTGTATTTAATATCTAGTACACATTCTGAATAAATTACCTCATCATCTAACCATTTCCCCCTACGGGATTGAATAACTAAAATGTGACATGAATATCGACCCCCGCCAGTTCTTTTGAAGGCTTAGCTAGCTAGCTTATTGGGCTATTTCCATGTGTCCTGTCTAATTAGCTACAGCAGGGTCACGGCTACATGCAGCAAATTGGTTTCCATGTAACTACTGTGGAGGAGGACTTTCTGCCCAGCAACCTGCCACAGGCTTACCATGTTTCTCTGGCACTAAACATACAACGCGTTGGCATGACATGCTTTTGTGTGTTTTTGTGTTTTGTGTGTGCTGCTGAGTTGACGGTTGGGTGAGTTGTATGTTTGTGTGCCCAGAAACAGTGCTTGCGCTGTATTTCAAAAGCTGCTTTAAAAATGTTGTACACCCTGAAGGAAATGGAAAACATGCACGCACACACACAGCACACAAACACAGACACACACACAGCACATAAACACAGACACACACACACAGCACACAAACACAGACACACACACAGCACATAAACACAGACACACACACAGCACATAAACACAGACACACACACAGCACACAAATACAGACACACACACACAGCACACAAACACAGACACACACACACACACACACACACACACACACACACACACACACACACACACACACACACACACAGCACAGACACACACAGCACACAAACACAGACACACACACAGCACATAAACACAGACACACACACACAGCACACAAACACAGACACACACAGCACACAAACACAGATGCACACAAACACACACACACACACACACACACACACACACACACACACACACACACACACACACACACACACACACACACACACGCACACACACACACACACACACACGCACACACACACACACACACACACACACACACACAGCCACAAACACAGACACACAGCACACAAACACACGCACACACACACACAGCCACAAACACAGACACACACCTACACACACAGCACACAAACACAGACACACACAGCCACAAATGCAGACACACACAGCACACAAACACAGACACACACAACACACACACAGCCACAAACACAGACACACACAGCACACAAACACAGACACACACAGCACACAAACACAGACACACATAGCACACAGACACACACCCACACACACAGCCACAAACACAGACACACACAGCCGCAAACACAGACACACACAGCACACAAACAGACCCACACACAGCACCACAACATGCATATAAACAGTCTCTTTTAAGTACGGAATGTGATGCTGTAGAAAGTAAAACATGAGAGTGAGGGTTAGAGAAAGAGAGAGAGAAGCAAAAACAGAGTGAGAGGAAGTATGAAAGAGACGAGGAAGGAGGCGTAATTCTGTGGTTTTCCTAATCAAGGCATCCCTTTCAAGTCAGCAGGTTTGATGTGTTAATCGGATGCAAAATTATGCAAATAATGCCACTTTTCCACCCTAGAACTAGTGGAGTTTGGGCTTCTCCTCTCCACAAGATTGGCGGTCTCCAAATGAATACCGGCGCAGAAATAAAAGTCGTGAGACATTTTGCGCTGACCTCACCAACACTATAATTTATTATCAGCCCAAAGGGGGTAAGTGTTATTCAGTGGCTATAACACATATCTTCAGTACATTTTAATTAATAATACACAATGCCAAAGCACCCCTAATACAATATGAAAGAAAAAAGATGAATGTAGAAATACACGTAAACGGGTTGAAACACATGTGAAAGATGTAAAGCAAGGGACAGAGAAATAGTAAATGCGTGTGTGAGAGTAAAATAAAACATGAAGATACAGGAGAGAGAGAGAGAGAGAGAGAGAGAGAGAGAGAGAGAGAGAGAGAGAGAGAGAGAGAGAGAGAGAGAGAGAGAGAGAGAGAGAGAGAGAGAGAGAGAGAGAGAGAGAGAGAGAGAGAGAGAGAGAGCGCGCACATATTGCTCTGGAGGTGACGAGGCTGATTCTGCAATAATAAGCATGTCCGTTGATGGTCTTCAACCTGTGAGCCACAAACAACAGGCTGCCCATATAGGTTAAATAGCGTGACAGCCTGGTGTCCCATTGGAAAGGCCACCACAGCCTGAAGACTAAACACAGTTGTCTCCACTTGACTTGGCAGATCCATCCCCCTGTCACTCTGACAGATTCTGCGATAAGACAAGAGTAAGCATGCGCCACTAAACTCCCCCCCCCCCCCCTCTGCACAAATTTATATAAATTGCCGCTCAGGCAAACATCTCACAGAATGAATGCAGACAGATGGAAGGCATGCACCCAGGATTCATGAAGACACACACATTGCATACAAATGTGTCATCCATGTTGGCTAACAGGGACCAGCTTACTGAGACATGTGAGGTGGATACATGTTGATCCGCATGGAGACCCCCGCACATACTGCCAACCAACATTTCTACTGGTCAGACACACGCTCTCTCACACATACACACACACTCTCACACACACACACACACACACACACACACACACACACACACACACACACACACACACATCATGTCATCATAGAGTATCAAAATAACAGCCTCAACAGCAGCACCATCAGTAATGTATAAATGAATATATGAATAATATTTAAGCAATATATATAACTTTCTTAACAGCAGCATTACAATATAATAACAACTGCAGGCTCCAAAGATGAACAAAAAGAATTATGCACACTATTTTTCACACACCCAAAAACTACCTGAGTAGTGCAGCATTGTCCTAATTGAAATATTTTATTGTTGACCGTAGACATGTTTTAATGAGTTTCAGTTTAGAAAAACTGCCCTGAGAAAGGATTCTCTGCCTCTGATTCGAAAAGACCAGCGCTTTGAAGGCTGTACCATTTCAGGGAAGTGGGGGGTGACTCTTTTTATATATTAGGTAAAAACATGTAATTTGCCCGAATTGAGTGATAGGGTACACAATTAAGAAAAAACAACGGTGGGCCTGTGCATAACAAATGTATATATGTTTTGTAATGTAATAATGTAATAATTATCATGATATTTTTTTAGCAACCTTAATTTTGGGGGCCCCCGCCAGGTACTTGGGGCCCTATGCGCTCTGCGTACTCTGCGTATTGGGAGCAGCAGCCCTGTACACACTATGCACACACACACACACACACCACAAATACGTAGTATTCTCACGGATAAACACATACACATGCATTCACACACACACACACACACACACACACACACACACACACACACACACACACACACACACACACACACACACACACATTATTTTCCTTCACATACTCTCTTGACTATTTGACTGCTTAGATAGTTTCTACTCAATAAAAGATAGAATTGAGCACCTTTGCTTATGAATATTGGATGAAGACTCATTTCAGATCCTGTGCATGGTCATTAAAATGATGACATCCTAGGAAAGGCTACTTTGACATCTAGAGGTCGTCTCATCATCTGGCTGTGCGTTTAAATCACTGTTTAGCATGTCCAATAAAAGATTAACCGGGTGAGAGTCTATGGAGCCTGGTAGTAAGGGATGTATTGCTGAACCCTTTCCATAGCATGAAGACCAGACCCACATATTACGGCCTTTGTTATTTACTTACTAACCCTAACCGATATATATATTTATTCAATTATTCATTATTCATATCAAGTGATTTATGTATCTTGTAAATTCATCATTTCGGTAGATACATACAATTTAAAAACAGCATTGATGCAGCGTTTGTTATTAAGTAAAAAATAAAAAATAAATAAAGTAGGGGTCGAGGTAACGGTGTGAAATAGGAAAATAACAAAAACCACAAGCTTTTGTGGTTTCGGTTCAGCTATGGTTAGAATTGGATTCATTGAATGACATTAAAATACAGCAAAAAGCCTAACAGTGTGTGGATAAACAGAATAATAATAACAACGCTAATGAAGGTTGTAGAGAGCCATTAGGCTTATCATTCCTGCGTGTGTGTGTGTGTGTGTGTGTGTGTGTGTGTGTGTGTGTGTGTGTGTGTGTGTGTGTGTGCAGGGGTGTAGCACCAAATTCTGGGCCCTATATATACAAGAAGTCCTGATGCCCCCATTTTGTAATGCAATGACGTATGCGGCTAACTAGCCTACATGCCATATTATTTGTCATGTAGCCTAAAAACGGTTTAGTATTAATTTAATATTAGCTTGCTTCAAATCAGTAGCCTGCTGTTGCAATATTAGCCTACCTACACTTTATTTATCCTTTACCTTAATAACCAAGGCCTCATCATGTGAAAGTGTAGCTGATTGTCTGCTCTTGCTTTGGATTGTCTCTGTTCGTTTTAGCAACGATAACGAAGGTAGTTAAGAATGGGGTTTCATCTTGTGTTTAAACGTTTGTGCTCACCTTTCTTAGAAAATAATTTAGTCAGAACCTGACTTCCTCAATTTTGTCTTCTCTCCCCGTCTTTCGTCACCTTTCGCTTCTGAGAGCCAGACTTCAATTTATTGAAGCTGTGGCTGTGACATCTTCATCCGCATCTCCATCCAGATTAAAAAGTCTCACCGTAAACAAGGTGCGATTCGCGGTGAAATCAGCTGTGTGGACTGAACCAGTTTGCACTTTTTGAAAGGGGTGTTCACAGAGTAGTCACAGCAGTCAAAAAAAATAAAAAATTCACATTTCCCATGGGCCCCCCCTCTGCCTTGGGCCCCCCCAACCCTGTCCCCCTTACACCCCCGGTCCGTCGGCCCTGTCTGTGTGTGTGTGTGTGTGTGTGTGTGTGTGTGTCTGTGTGTGTGTGGGGGGGGGGGGGGAGAGGCCAAAAGGGTCACAACTAAGCCTCATTATAGAAGTGTATTGATTTTGATCTGTGTTAAAGGGGCGTTGAGGCTTTCAAAACGTTGTATTTTACGCTGTTGTATTTTACGCTGTATTATTTTAGCTGTTGTATTTTACAATGTTGTATTTTACGCTGTAGTATTTTACACTGTATTATTTTACACTGTTGTATTTTACAATGTTGTATTTTACGCTGTTGTATTTTATTACGCCGCAGAATTCGCTGTTTTAGTATTTAAAGAAGCCGTATTTCGCATCAACTCTACAATGACGTAAAATACAGGACTTTTGACGGCAATTTAACGTGTTGAATAGAGCAATAAATATGCAGTTTTGATGACAGCTCATCCTCTTGAAGTTTGCAACCGGTGAGTATTAACCTTCTTCAACCAGGTATAAGGTATTAAATCCATGTTCAATTCAGAAATACGCTGTAGACTAAACATTGTTTACACTTCGATCACCACGTTTTGTCTACCTTTATTTCTCATTCAGGATGGCGCTGATAGGAATGTCATCAATATATTATGTATGTGTTTTATAATACGTTAATATAAATTACATATTTATTTTCTAAACACACCCTATGAAAGCAAGATCTTGGGATCCTGTTTTCGCATTGCTAATCAAGCGAGTTGCATGAGGCAACTCGTCGTCTGACCAATTTTCCAAGAGTATGAAAACATGCTAAGAATAATGAGCGTTTCAAGGCTGTGAGCCACTTTGAAGCAAAATTTTGTTGATTGAATTATGGCGCTGATTGTTTAACTTTGATTGGGAGTTATAGCGCCCCCTGTGTTCAAAGTGGTACTTAGTGTACTTACTTGAAGACAGCATTTTTTCCCCATTGACTTCCATTATAAAATATGGCTCGGTGAGCACCTGCAACAACGACCTGGTCATTTTAAATTGACATGAATGTATTTAGCTATCTTAACAACCTTTCCACATGACCTAAGAGGGATGTCCTTGATAGGCCTACCAAATGATATGTCCCTGGGCAGCTCTGAAGCAGACTTGTGATTGATTGAATATTTGCGCCTGTCAAGGATGACCAAGCAGGCATGAGAGACACGAGCTGAGGGATGAAAAGGTGGAGGTTTTATTCCCCAAAAAATAACAAGTTCAACAAAACGTAAACGGGTAACCCAACATTGAATAAAATAATTAAAAAACGTAATATTCTGAAGGCTTTCTAATATAATATAATTCTTTGCAATCATCAACACTGATTGAGCTTACTCCAAGAGCCTTTGGGGGCAAGAAATGTTGGTCCATTACTAACGACTTATGAGATAACAAACATACATAGGAAATATAATATTTCGAGGCCAAACATGCACTTATGAATACAACTATACAATGACCTAACTTGTTACGTTCAGACGAATAGATGTGAATGTACAATGTCCTAAAACCTTTAACTTTCATTGGCTGTCATCAATAATGCACCACTAACCCTGTGTCTATGGATGGATCTGTCTGTTTCTCCCGCGGAACACACATATCACAAACACACAAAGATTCAGCCGGTCAAATTAGTCCTGAATACCACGTTTGAGGATTTCTGGGCAATTTCTGTTTTTAATTTGACAACTCTCAGGAGTTTAAGTTTTGAGTGGTTGATTTGAGCGTTTTTGCCCCATTTACTTTGCATATTAAATAATAACAAGATTAAAATATCTATTTGAAAAGGATAGACAAATATTAAAATCATAGGAATTGCGCGCTGCACTGCACTGATACAGGCCCACTTTTTTGTCCTCGATTTGGTGCTTATACCCCAAAACTGTTTGAGGAGTTAATTACCCCAAATCAGGCTGAAGAATAGAAAGAAAGAGATGAAACACGATAACAACAGTGTGGCTTCCTTTGAAACCTCACTAATAACCCGTTGAGTCCAATTGCACACAAGACTCATCCTGAATGTACAACATCTTCATAAGAGCCTAATGCCTTTGCAAGCGAGTCGTGCCGAAGTATTGTTTGACCCCTCATAATATGGTTTAATCTGCGGTTATGCATATTAGACTACTACCAGAGTGAATCTGGATTTATTCAATTATTATTTCAAGTATTTGGATGCCACTAGTCTAGTAGAACCGGACCGCATTAATATGGAATTAACATTCTTCAACAATCGTCTGTATTTTATTAGGTAAATTAATATTATCTATTGGTAAATCAGCCACACTGAACATAAAGAAAAATAGATGGAGACCTGGAATAACACACATTTAATTTACATTAACCAGGGCATGGAACAAGGTCATGTTTAGTCTACTCTACAGTGTATTGCTGAATTGAACATGTATTAAACACCTGATATTGTCAGTCTACATAGTGTGTAGTGTGTGTGTAGTGAAGTGAAGTCCCAGCGCCATGACTTTGGTCATCAGTGATTGGGTGAAGAAGGTTCATAATTACTGTCTGCGTGGATCAAGAGGAGCTAATTTATGAAAGCTTAAAAGCAGAATTTCATGTTGATTGAAATCAATGCATGTCTACAATGAGGAGTTGTAATCCTTTTTGCCTGCCATTGTTTGTGTGTGTGTGTGTGTGTGTGTGTGTGTGTGTGTGTGTGTGTGTGTGTGTGTGTGTGTGTGTGTGTGTGTGTGTGTGTGTGTGTGTGTGTGTGTGTGTGTGTGTGTGTGTGTGTGTGTGAAATGTCTAAAACGTTGTGTGTCCAACGTTACTAACAATGAACATCTGATGGTGTTTGGTGAGTGAGTGAGCATGTGAACAAGTGACTGACTGAGCAAGCATGTGTGAAGACGCTCCACTGATTGCCAGAGAAACATTTTGCGGGAGTGTGGGTCTCTTTGTGTATGCGTGGCTTGTACCACATCTCATTAGGCATAAAGACCTAGGAGACATCAATGATTTTGTTTTTTGGCTGACAGAAGCAGAAGCAGACAAGAATAGAAACTTTTCACTCTAAACAGTGACAATGAATCTGATGGATGCTGGAACGCGTCTGTGTTAAACACCAGTGCTATTCACATCACTGGAGCACAACCTGAGTCTCACAACAAGGCAAATATTACACACACACACACACACACACACACATTAATTGCACATGAATAGAGAAGTGGGTGTTCTGTATTCTGGGTTGTGTTCCAGTCGATTTCAGAGTGTTTGTGACTCTTATATGTATTTGAGAGATCTAGAAGTTGTTAAATATTAAATCGAGAAATCCCCATCCATTTATCCCCAGGGTTCACCTGAGGCTTGAAGATATTATAATCTTCCTTATTCAAATGTTTATTTTTCTAAAGCATTAATAATACATACATACATGTCTCTTGCAAACTTGATTTCCTTCATGTTGATAATAGACAATGTCCCCTTCCATCAGACATGTGGTACTTCTATTTTCTACCTGGGCAGATAATACATGGATGAAAATGTCATTTATTAACACATTTAAGTAAAGAGGCAATGTTGACCAGCCACCTGACTCAGGGGGCTCACCATCCAGCCTGCCGTGTTTATTAGTAGTACCTATGTCGTTGTTCTTACATCAAAAATATTTTTTACTTCATTCCCTATAGTGGTGGTTGTAATATGTGTCTTTTTTCTCTAGAAAAACCTGGCCCTGAAAAAGGAATTGAGTATATTCTTTCCTCCCTCTCTCTTCCTTCCTCTTCCTCTTCCGCTTGTTCTTAGCTCTTAGCTGTTCCTCACTAATTAAAGAGGGAGGGCATCAGGGCATAGTGCTCGTCCCCAAAACAAAAGCTATTTTCCTGGGCTCACAATCTTGGTTCAGTGGAGGAGGAGGATCAGAAAGGTGGTAAATGGTTTTGTTTTGCTCTCTGCCAATTTGCACTCAGAAATATGCCAAAAATGGGAAGCATAAATCAAGAGTTTATGGTCCAAGCCTGAATGTTTGGAGGCCAGATTCTCTAGCAGGGATGCGAGAAGTCAACGTCTCAAATATCGCTGGTCTCTATAAAACAATAAACCAAACATATTTTTATGCGTGGATGTGGTTGCAGTGCCTTCCTGCCTGCATCCGCAGTCAATTTCAGGAGAATCCTTCACTATTTGAACATGAAAGTCAGTGCAGGAAAAAAAAGGTAAACGTATAATGTGACCGGAAGAAAGTGTCAGAATATACACCCAATCAATGAGACACTGGGGTTAATGTGCCGAGGTGTCTACGGCTGCAGGATCTGGGGAAGGGCTAGGTCTTAAGAACAAGTGTGAAGGTTTTATTGGAGCCACAAAGTAACTTTATGGCTCCCTATTAAGGCCCAGCAGGGGGGCTTATGGAGATACAAAGGGCAGATCTGTCTGCGATGGGGACAGCAGACGGAGAGAAGCAGACGTTTCTTGGAATTAGCCCCCGGGATGAGTTATATATCACGATGTGTTTGCTGGAGACAGAGGACTAAAGACAGGGTCTGCCAGTGTTTCACAGAGTAATTATGATGGCAACTGTGTTCAATACAAATAGTTTCCCATTGTGATGCCTCGGTAAAAAGAAATAGGACCGACATGGTGGTTTCTACAAACATTTTCGAGGTACACGTATCATAGGGATCTGTAGTGTCCAGGGTGTTCGACTTTTAAGCCAAAATGATATTGGTAAGATACCCAATGTCTGCAACCTGCCTGTAGACACCCTTGAGCAAAATGCCTAGGCCCTACCTGGTGCAAAAGGACCTGTAAGATCAATAAATAAAAGATCAATCTGGTGAAGGCCTGTCCTCAATGTAATGGGTTCATTGTAAAACACATATTTTTTATAATAACACAGAGATGCATATATGTAGCTTATGATGAACAAATATGCTGTCTCAATGTATGCATTATTATTGGGTTTGTGTGTACATATACACAAATGCAAAAACAAACAAACAACACCCACACCAACAGAACCAACAGCTCGGATTACAGTCATGTCGTTATGAAAAGTATTTTTCTATTATCTTTAAGCTTAGGGTACTTGGGTATATATAAAGGCACACATTCCTACATTGCCTACCGAGCACATGGAAACACGCAGGTGTGAATGGCGTCGACGGGGTGAATAGTAGTTGTATAACTCGGTCTCAGATGGTTTGACATTTGACATTTGACAGCGGTAAACAGATGTTTTGTCGAAGAAGCTGTAAAAACCTTACACAAAACTCTAAGGACCTGGAGGCTGTTTGTCTCTTTCTATTGCTACCGGCAACTCAGGTTAAACTCATTATAGGGAGACTCTGCCACTGTTGCCGGTGTTAGAAATAGACGTGAGCCTTGTCCTCAGTGCAAAAGGTATTTTTTATTCATTATTTATATCATGCATGAAAATGGAAAGACGGAGGATCTAAATCAAAACACGTGGTACATGTACATAGTGTGGTAGTTTGATATCCATAAGGCTGACTTGAGTGTGACAAAAAAACAATCACAGGCTTTATTAAGGTTATAATAACAAGGGGTAGACATCCCCCAAAGTGTTTTCATGCTTGTTGCGTATTGATTTGTGACATCTTGGTTGTTGTCAAGTTGAAGTTCAACTTGCACGTCACTAAGTTGTTACTCATTTGGACATAACATTGGTGGCGCAACCAAATTACAACCAAGATGTCACCAATCAATACACAACAAGCCTGAAAACCCTTTGGGGGATGTTGTCAAGTTGAAGTTCAACTTACTCATTATTAAGTTGTTGCTCATTAGGACATAACATTGGTGGCGCAACCAAATTGAGTGGTTCTAATTTCAAACTAATTAGTGGGTACCAAAGGACTAAGTAAGGACTTTGTACTCACAGCTGGGAGAACACAGGCCAGTCCTGGCCTTTGAGCTGCCAGAGTATTTGTGGGTCATGATTGGCAGGTGTTCATTACCAATCAAGTTGCAGCTGCACTGAACTCTTCTGCTTATTTGACCTAGTTTCACGGGCTGCTGTCCATGGTCCTGGATTCACCCTTGTGGAGGAGGAATTGACAGTCCGAGTCCTCCCAACCAGTTAGAACGAGCACCAGTAATTGGTTACAATTCATTAGGGAAGCATGAAAGGGACTGTATACACAGAGATCAAAAACAGACAGATCAGTTTATCAGTATGGGGCCCACTACCATATCTTTCTGTCGAGCTTGGAAGCCAACGTTTATATTTATGCCCATGTTTCCTTGACTAAGAGGAACAACATGAAGGTGCGTGAACAACATGCTAAATAAATAGCAAAACACTCTGAAAGTGTTTCTCCACAACGAGATGCTCAGGGCGTGGAGAAGGATGAGGCTGACACGGTCACCAAACACAGTCCACATCCACGTCAGTGTGGTTGTGGATTCACGGACGAGTAAGAGATGAGTGTAAAACACGACTTGAATGGTTGTGCTTCATGATGAAAGCATCAAAGAGAAAGCTATACGCTTCAACACATGAAAACACAAATAATGAAACAACAGAATTGTCTGTCTGGCCCAGAGAGGGCCTTCGGCAAATGTCGCCCTCGTTCTTCTCAGTCTCCTAACCCGTGCATCCCCACTCAGACACGCACGGCTCCGTGGCGGTGGGTGCATACTGAGCGAGCTCAGCGGCCTGTCTGCTGATTCCTGTTATCCCTCTGCCTCGCTCCCACGTCCTCCATCCCAGAGGACTGGCTCTGAGCCGGCCTGCCTGTGCATCGCCTGGGCAAAGCTTGACCTGGCAACACAGCCACGTCCACATTCACTGTATCGGCCCCCCCTCTCTGCCTTTCTCCAGACACAAAGTGCAACAGAGAACATTCAAACAGTGAGTGGCGTGCTTTGATCCTGTTTTTTTTTGTGTGCGTGGGATGCACAGGTAGGTATTGTTTTTAATTGGGAGCTCTTGAAGGTGTGCTATTAAATAATACATTTCAAAACCAAAGAGTAGATTTTGACGTGTGCGTTTGGTCCATCACAACACCACCTCCATCACTATGGGTTTTTGTTTGTGTTTTCTATTTGATCATTTTTCTATCAATACATGTTGTGAATATGTGTACTGAAATGGGGCGAGATTATGTCTATGCATATCGACCAAAATCAGAGAAGGACACGTATTGCACCAAATGAAAATCCAAGCTCCTCCTCCCCATAATGCAGCTCCCCGTGTCTTTCAGTAGGTCCGAGTTTCAGTACGCCGGCTTTTGTAATGACCACAACCTTGCACCTCTACCGTCTGTCTTAAAAAACCACAACACCTGCCTCTGTATGGAACCAGACACGAGTCCGCTGTTGCCTGGTTACGGTGTTTACACCAAACAGAACCATGCTCGTTAGCTCATTATCAAACGCATCAGACTTTTTTACATCCAGACCACTGCCGCCCAGCAGATCAGAAGCATAAGGCTGTGACACGCAGTCATGGGCCGTCAGGATTAATCACAGATGGATCCTGTCTCTCTCTGGGTTATCCCCTACTGCAAAGTGACAAGTTTCATGGGAGGGTCATTACATCGTGTACACAGGCTTGTCAGTCCCACTTATGCCTCATTGAAATTAATCTGCCCTTGTGTGTGGCTGAAGACAATCTTTTAATTCAATATCATCTAATGCAGTGGTTCTCAACCTTTTTTCAGTGATGTACCCCCTAACCAGCGCAAAGCATTTTCCTCCTTTGCCACTTGTCCCTCCGTGTTTTCAAAAGAATTGCTGCTACGCTTCATCTATGGATGTCTCTTTATGATCTCAGAGCGAGTGACGTATTATCACTATTAATTGAGATCATGACAGCTTTCCATTTCCAATTACTGTTCTTAACAGTACTCAAACGATGGTGTGCAATTGAATGGAACTCAACTTTGAGCATTTGCCTGGGAAACAGCAGCAGGTGTGATCACAAGGGCTGGGCGACGTGTCGACACGCAGCCAGCCTGTCAATATCCCCACGAGCGGACTGTTCTTTATGTGTACAAATGGTTCTGGATGGGCTGTAGGTGTCAGGGCACACACCTAAATGTTGACAATGCAATCCCTGGAGGATGTGTCTGGACAAGCTGCGCCCTGAGGGGCTGATCAGTACGAGGCTGTTTAACAGGCCAAAAGACAGAGAAAGAACACATTTGAAAAACAAGGTTGTGAGAGGGAGACAGAGAGAGATAAAGTGTGAGAACTAGAGCTATAAACGGGCGAGAGAAAACGTGAGAGAGGGCGATAGAGTGAAATGGTGAGAGAGAGAGAGAGAGAGAGAGAGAGAGAGAGAGAGAGGAAAGGAAAGTGAGGAAGTCAAGGTCAGGGAGTAATTAGGGTTTTTGTCTGACCAGGGAAGTCGTCAAGCCTGGGGGATGAAAAGTGATTATATGGGAGTAATTGAATCCTGGTATCGAGCCAGGAGGAAAAGATGAGGAAGAAAAGGGAAAGGGAGAAGGGAATCTTTGGTCGCCTTAGAAATCATGGCAAATTGTTGCCCATGGCTACAACTGGCTGTTAACGGTCGAGTGCCGTGGACAGAGATATTTCTATTTGCTAAAACGGGCGCCAAACTGACACAAAAGACAGGAAGAGAGAGGGAGAGGTGAAAAAAGAGGTGTGTGTGTGTGCGTGTGTGTGTGTCTATCTGTGTGTGTGTGTGTGCCTCACCGTACTAGCCATGGGCTCACCGTACTAGCCACGGCCTCACCGTACTAGCCACGGCCTTACCGTACTAGCCACGGCCCCCGGCCACAACATACCAGCCACGCCCTCACCATATTAGCCACGGTCTCACCGTACTAGCCACGGCCCCCGGCCACAACATACCAGCCACGCCCTCACCATATTAGCCACGGTCTCACTGTGCTAGCCACGGTACCCTGTAGCACCGACAGTACAAAGCCTCCTAGTTTCCGATCGACCCCCAGTCATTTTGGATGTAAGCTGAATAACGCAGACAAGTCAGTTTCACCATCATAAGACATGGCACGTTGAAAGTGGCGTAAGTAGGTCATTAAAGGACGATTCCGGTATTTTGAACATTGAGGCCCCTTTCTGGGTTGTCTAGGATGAAATTGAGTGGTTGACACTGAACATTTGACTATTGGTCCTGTCTCAGGTATTTGGCTCATTTAGAATCGCCCCTGCCTGCTTCAGAATGGCTGGCTACGGGCATTCACAAATCTAACCCTAAACGTTTGTTTTCAGAAATGTGCAACTTACCGAGTGGTAAGTGGTGTTCGTTGATGTTCCAAATCAAGTATCGTAGTGAAATACTGTTTCTGTCGTGTTTTATTTGGCATTTTGTAAATCCATTGATTTCTGTTGGAAGCCTCATTGCTTGTTGACCAGAAATGGAAAGGGAAAGGTTGGAAAGGTTGTAGTCTTTTCGCTCGGTTCTAGCCCTACTGTTGAGACAGAGAACCAAGCGAAAAGACTACAACCAAAAGTAAACAGCCAACATTGAGTCTTTCAACAGAAATCAATGGATTTACAAAATTCCAAATAACAGACAGAAACTGTATTTGGCTACGATACTTGATTTGGAACATCAACAAACACCACTAACCACTCGGTGAGTTGCACATTTCTGAAAACAAACTTTTAGGGTTGTTTTAAGGACAGGTTTGTGAATGCCCGTAGCCAGCCATTCTGAAGCAGGCAGGACGATTCTAAATGAGCCAAATACCCGAGACAGTAAGTCAAACTTTCGGTGTCAACCACTCTATTTCATCCTAGACAACCCAGAAAGAGGCCTCAATGTTCAAAATACCGGAATTTTCCCCAGTGCTATAATATGTATGGCAACCCTACTGCCAGCCAACATAAACCTATATGAAATATATATTACATAAAAGGAGTGGGTTATTTGAACATAAAAAATGCAGTCGTTTCACATTCAACACATAAATAGTATATCATAAAATAAAACAAAATTACCATATTGTATGAATCCAATCTTAAAGTATGTGTAAAAACATGTTTGCTACGACCTATTGTGGCATTTTGGGATATCTTTTAGGGGTTCTGCCATACAAATTCTAAACCTATGGGCTTGTTTTGAACATACGTCAAACAAATGAATGAAGTCTTGACCGAGTTGTCATGTAGTGATTCAAATCTTAGTTCATCAAGGATTGCCAACTGAAAAGGAAATACGTTTCTATGGCACCAGGACCTGTTTAGGTCTGGTCTGGGTCAGCATCAACATCAGCAGCCTAATGAAAGGGACTTGGTTCTGTTGACGTTCTTTTGGCTTGTTGTGCTCTAAAATGTGTTACATAATTCTGTCTTTAAAAAAGAATACACTTAACAAACCCGTTGGGCTCAGCACAATGCACTCTTGTGCATTGTGCACAAGAGTGCATCATTCAACACAATTGCTGAGCGCTATTCAATTTGCAATTTAAAAAATAAAAACAATAAACACCAGAGAAAGAAGGATGCAGTTTTACAATATTACTTCCCTTGCTAATGTGTTCCTCCCGAGCTCAGTTGAGCTCTAAACAAATGTTATTGATGACGGTATCGGCGAAGCGTTTATGGGCTGGTTAATCTCACCCTATAGGTGTTGGTTGGTGGGGGTCGGGGCTGATATCCATAAGCTGCTGCCAGGCGCCTGCAGTGTAAATAAGACATCGATCCTGCCTGGAATAGGAGCCTCCAATAAATATGATTAATGAATAAGTAATGACAGGAAATAGGTGGGCTGGAGAAAAAGGAGAGATGACGGAGGGGGAGAAAGAGCGCTCAGTGTGAAGAAAATAAACGAGGGGTGAGTAAGTTAGGAGAAGGGTGAACAGGATAGACAGACGACGGCAGAGAGAGGGAAGGGCAGACGCATAGACACATATAACACTGGTGTATTGTCATTAATCCAAATGTGTTTTATTGCGAGAGTGGCGTTGTTTATTTTTTGTTTTTATTGATGGCTGTTCTTAACAAGGCTATTTTAAAGCTTTCATATTTTGTGCACAAATCGTTCTTTAATATTTTGCAGATACTTTTTATCGAGTGTATAGCTTGACTGGTGGCAAAATGTTGTGAAATAGCATAATTTAAAAAAGATAGATCTGCTTTTGTAGCACCCAATGGCTCAGCCAATCCCTGTGGACAACCTCCATTCTCTCTCTCTCTCTCTCTCTCTCTCTCTCTCTCTCTCTCTCTCTCTCTCTCTCTCTCTCTCTCTCTCTCTCTGCTCTGACTACAGCTCCATTAGGATATGAAGCTGATCATGGGGGTATAATTGATTCTGTCCAATATGGGGAGGGGCTTTAATGTCTGCCGCTGTGCAGTGATCGATCAAGCCAAGGTTAATCCAGTGTGAACTTTATCACACTGCTCATGAAACACTTCATCTCTGCCTGAGTTACTGACCCACCCGGCCCCCCTGAGACGCAACACACACACACACACACACACACACACACACGCGCACACATATACGCACATGCAAACACATGTTTGCTTTGCTCAGCTGCACAGAGTTAATAGATAGTAGATGAACATGAGTTAATCTACCGTGTACCTACTCTCTGGCTTAATATCTAGACTAATTTGTGTGTTATGTGAACAGAAGCTGACCACTTCAGCCCTGGCATTTGAATGAATTAAGTTCACTTGATCAGAAGTGAATGACTAAAGTCATAAACGTTGTATTCATAAACATCTGGTACTTTTACTGGTCATTTTAGGTGCTGGGTGGATGGATGGATGGATGGATGGATGGTGTTAACAGATACTGATGATAAACACACTCTTCAAAACGATGATGCATCTCATCTACGTGCCGGTGCAATGCTGCTCCATTCATTTAGATTTTCAGAGTAAGCCAAATGATTTTGTCACAACCAGAGCTCCAATAATACTGCAGCACTGTCTCCTTCTCCTGGTCTTTCCTTCCTAAGTTTTTTGCTTGCTTTTAAATCCAAAGAGGCAACGAGAGTTCATTTGCATTTCATCATCAGCTCCATATTTCTGATACCTTTTTTGCGTCTCTCTCAAACTACCAACAAGTGGAGTTTTACATGTTTGTACCGTTCTTCATTCTCAGCCAGACAGTCCCATGCCTCTCTCTCACCCAGGAGTCTCCTTCCACTGACATTCATCAACACCGTCTCTCACTCTTCATGTGTGGCTGAGAAGAGAACCAGAAAACGAATTATGCAACACTGCAGCTTAATTTTTGGTGTTTGTGGGGAAGTGAAGTGTGACAATTGGAGAGCTTCCAATTAAACGCTGTGCCATTCCTATCTAATGAATAATTAATGTTCATTTTGAGACGCGAGTGTAAGCATGTGGATGTATCACTTACACTGAACCATTTACCATAGGTTCATATCCATGTCCTTCTTGAGATAAGCCTGTGTATAGATTATACACTGGGCACTGTTGATTGATCATGCGTTCCCGATGAATATTTGCATGGTATATACGGATATAAGGTGGTGTACAGAAGACAGTGCCCTTGCTCGTGTTGGGTCAATAGATGCAACACAATGCTTTAGCTCTGCAACAACTCCGATCCCCTGACGTGAGAGGGTTGGGATGCTCTGCTGGCCAGCCAAGGTGATGTTCCATAACTCAGCTCAGGAGCACCCCCCCCCCTTCCCTGGACACCAGCAGGGTGAGTTGTTAAAGGAACAGAGGCGCACTGGTTGACCATATTGAGCCTATGCCGTTGGGTTAGTTAGTGTAGTGTGCATGTAGTTTCACTTTCCAAAGTAATCCGAGCTATTTCATTCAGTGATGACTAACTTTGCTACATCATCGGGATTGGAGTGTACTTGAAAAGAAAAAGACGGTGACATTTGCAGAGAGACCAGGACGATGTGACCAGACAGCAGAACATGGCAAGTAACGTGCCGCGTTGACTTGGGCATGTCTCTGTGTTCTTGTTCTTGGTAGTCAACACTCTTCCTTCTGCCAACTCAACAGCCAAGTGATGCAAAACGCTTCATGGCTGCGACGTACTGTAAACAAAATCGAAAAATACACAGATTACGATTGGAAAGTTGACTCACGGAATGCTTCGCTGCATCATGGGATGTACCACTTATGCAAGTTGGGAGAGTAACAAAGAGAGAGCTGGAGAGAACGAGAATGTCAACACAAATGATGAAGTCCTGTATCACACCTCAAACCACCCGCTGAGGAAACGCAAGCCACACAAAGCTCCTCAGTCTTCGTGGCATGGACATTTTTACAAAAGAAGCGGGCAGCCCTGACACCCAGAGTGCATGGCATGCCAGTCAGGCAGTGAGACACTGGAATTGATTAAATTACTGTTTTCACACTTCTCTCTCTTGAGCACTTCCACGTTGTGGCCCACACACAATGGTCAACACCCTCTGGATGGAGACTACGTACAAACAAACAAACACTGATATCCTCAACTGCAGCAGTCTCTGTACTTAGCACTCATGCTTGCTTCTAACGTGTGTTGCTGCTTCTGCCTCTTCTCATTACGCTCCATTGTGTAATGGTGTCATTCTCCAAAGGAAAAACCTAAAAAAAGAGAGAAAGAGAGAGAGTCATCTGTGCGGATTTCATTAATGCATCATGGGTAATGCCTTGGATGTTATTTAGACATTGTGAATGACCTTTATTCACAATTAAGGGTAGTCTCCTTAAGTGAAAAATATTACTTAACTTCATCAAAAAGTGAAAGCCCAGTAATTGCTACAATATGTCAAGAGGAAGAATCCTACAACTACAGTTGGTTTGAGTTTGAAATTATCCAACCGAAACAATCCCACCCCTCCCTTCAGACCTCCTGCCAAAGACACTGCACGGAACCCAGGAATATCGCGCTAGCTTCAACAATAGGTCTGCTAGACTTTATGAAGTCTGGGTATACAGTACTCGGGTGTGTGCAGGGTTATGTAGGTGGGTAGACATGCTGATTACAGGCCTGCCACAGCCACAGATTTCTCAGCATTCAATTCATTGATTGCTGTTTGAATGTAATATAAATGTCAACAAAAATGACCAGAATAATGCTTCTAACATGAATTGCCTACAATACCTTTAATACACACCGGGTTTACTGACTTACTGCCACTGACATTAAAGACAGGCAGTGCATGGTCAGCTCTAGGGGCTGTGAGGACCACAGTAAGGCTATAGAGAGACCGGAGGGGAGGTCCACTCCACACCAACACTGTTTCCATTGCACTTGTATTGAGATTCCAGGTACCATGCACACCACATTGATTATGGCAGATGCTCAAATGTATGCATTTTACGTGTTCAAGGTCACAGATCGCATATTGCTGTCCACTCTGTTCATCCATCATCCTCAGCTGTCTTTTAACAGCTCAATCTATTGGATTTGAACATTCAGTTCAACCGCATATTGTTTATATAATTACGCCGCAGACTTTATCCATTCATGCGTTGCATTATTTCTCTGTTTGCATGTGTTCCGCTCACTCTGTTCTCTAAACCTTCTGTCTCTCTGTTGGGTTCTTTGTCTATGATTTGTTCTTGGAACTCCTATGGACCCTAGAAAGAGTGTGGGTCCGAGCCCCGCTGATCGGCCTGGTGCGACACACAAGGGCTAACCGGTGGTCTCCGTGATAAGGTCAAGCTCCGCAGACCGTCCCAATGACTTGACCCTTAGACCTCTTGCGCTGCGCCCCAATGGCCGTTGGTGAGCAGCCCGCGCATCCATAAATCAAACTCCATTTGATTGACCCCATCGAGAGCACCTCACGCAGGTCAGAGGTCACAGGTGAGCGCCGGTCACGTAACAGGCGTTGCCATCGGCGAGAAACTGGAAGGAGGAAGGAAAGGTGTCTCCATGGTGACCTAGAGACACCTTGAGCCTTCGCCTGCACGCGCCGGCAGTCTCTGGGCAGCGTTGTTGTACTCGAGTCCGACTCATGAGCTAAATTTAGAGACTCGTGACTTGGACTTGGACTTGAGCACTGAATGACTCGAACTTGGACTCGGACTCGCGAATTAATACCAGGACTCGACTTTTTTTTATATGTCATTAGGCTATAATTGTATAATGTCACTAGGCTATAATTTGGTATATGATTTTAATATCTAGTGCAAGGGAATGTTACTGCTCCATGTCGTACATCGCGCGTAACGTCACGTCATGTTCACACACAAACTAACAAACAACTTTACGGCGCCAAAATGCCTGGAGACAATGCCCCGAAGATTGTCCGTTTTGCTTTTAACTGCTATGACAGTTGGCTAGTGCAGCGGTCCCCAACCACCCGGCCGTGGAGCCCCGGCAGCGGAGCCCCGGCAGCGGAGCCCCGGCAGCGGAGCCCCGGCAGCGGAGCCCCGGCAGCGGAGCTCAGGCTGTGGAGCAAATATCTGAATCTTAATCGGCTTGATTATTGAGATCTTAGATTATGGTAGGTGATCCACAAAAGCCTATATGGTTGGAACAATGGGATGTCAGAGCAGAGGGTTTATTTTTTAAATAAACGGTTTGAGCACAAACTTTTTTTTTGTCAGCTGTAAAACTAGTGACTCCTCGTTGCTGGCGTGGTGGAGTATAAGTAGACGAACAGTATTCACTTTAGCCGTACGGCATATTTATTCAACGTTCAGAAGAGCATACAGAATACACGGCTGTCTGCCGCTCAGTCATGCAACAACAACGCTCAGCCTGACTAGACACACTAGTCTGGTAGAGTGACATCATCACGTTACCATATATCATGCAACACTTTGTCAACAGGATAATACTGGTCGCCTACTACCACAGTACATGGAGTAAGGGCGCAATCACATATTAACCTATTTTCGAATCATTTGGGGGATAAGGGGGGGTGCCAACTTCATACAGATTTGCTACCTTTGATACAATCGCTGTTTTCCATTCGCTACATCTGCTGGTGGAAAACCATCCAGCTCTAAAGTAAGCATACATGTTGTTACTAACAGCAAGCATGCTTACTTTAGTGCTGGACTCGGACTCGACTCAAACCGTACTTGGACTCGAGGCATAGTGACTCGACTACAACACTGTCTCTGGGGAAGTAATCTATTGGGTATGGAGACCAGGGGAGAGTGTTTGGTTGGCTGCAGCTTTGTTCATGTATGACTTAATAAAAACTGAACAAGGCTGTTCTCAGTTCAACCGTGCCCTTTTTTTTTTTTTAAATCCTGTTGGTTTTTCCTGCCTGTTTCTACATGTAATTTCTCCCCTGACTTGTGTGTGAGCTTGGCTGAACGAAAATACCTTGCAGCAAACATGGGAAAGGAAAAATACACAAAGCACACAAACATGTTGCCACATGTGTGTATGTACAATGGTTATTTATTCAGGCCTCGAGAACAACTGCAACCTGTCGGTCAATCTCAGCTCTCCTCCTGCAGGAGGATACAGGGCCATGGGTGGTGGGAAGATACACAACACCGCACAATATGTAGTAAATATTGACTGTCGGGGGCAATAAACTCAAACCAATCTGTGACAGATCGACCTGGGGAGTCGAGGGACAGCGGTTTTGACAGGTTTAAGATCAAAGGTCGTGTTTTTTATTGTTGAAATTGGCTAGATTAGGTGTTCTTAGTGTGGCTTTCATGTTTCATGTGGGTTGCCATCTCACAGCCGGGGACATACTGGGACATAAATCCAGGCCGTAAATTCAAATTTGCTGCTCGTCTATCATTTTATTTTACGGTGCAAGTTGGGCACTTGTTAACACAAAATCTAAATCTAAGTGGCTCAGTTAGCAGGTGGGATTCTAGGGGTTCAGGGCATCTTTTAATAATTCATAGCTGAACACATAAGAGAGAAGCTGGTTCTTTATATCACAGTGGAATCGATGACAGCTCTGCGCAAACTCAGTTGTATACAAACATGCATAGTAATATTCTCTAATAATAGTAGTAATAATAAAATATGAATTAAACTAAGGCAATCACAGTCGTTGTTGTTGTTGTTGTTGCATTTGCTTGATTGAACTATAGCCTTTAGCCTTTTGCAATTCAGAATTTGAACCACTGGGAGAGAAGCAATACCAGGAATGATAATTAGTTTCATACAGAATAATCTTGCCACACTGATCACTCATCATGACTTTGTTGACATATTTATGATTTTGGGTGGATATTTTTCTTCTAGCTCCCCTCTCTCTTGATTTTTCTCGCTCTATCTCTCTCTGTCTCATTCTCCCCCCCCCCCCCCCCCTCTCCTCACAGACGTTCATATAGAGCTGGACGGACGAACACACTGGAATGGTGATGTGTAACATTGATTGTGAGGTTGGAGTTCCAGCCTTTCTCATTTGTTGTTGTTCACTAGAGATGGCCGTGAGTCACTTCTTTATAAAAGCTTAACCCCGTATTAAAGTTGAACAGATTCCTTAAACCTTGATTCCATCACAAACACATGCGCACACACAAAAACACACACACACACACACACACACACACTCACACTTATACTGCACCAAGACAACGTCTGAACCCAAGAAAAAACTCAACACACACATCGGGCCAAACACATGCTCAAATTGACACACACACCGCACCAAAAAAACACAGAAAACGCACACACACAAGCACAGTGTTAAGCCTGTGTGTTGCTCCGGCATTAAAGAGGACTTAGTGCCCAGAATAATGGCAGCATACAAGACTAATCCACTTTCATGCCATCCTAGCCTGATATGTCAAGCCCTGTTCGTTGTCCCTGTCTTGGTAATGAGCAAAAGCATCAAATCATCTCCTCATTAGCCTTTCATGGACTCCTCATGCTCATTTCTCTTTACTGTATTTGCCAAGGTCAACATGTTACACATACATTACAAACGGGTTTTGGGTAGTTTGTTATACCAATAAGCCAAAACTCCTTTGCGCATGTGTGTGCATGCATGTGAGTGATTTTCACTGATCTATATTTCACCTGCGTAACAGTTTTCCATGACAACGTGATGCACGATTACACTTAGAGCAGCCTTTGACAATCACTGCAGGTCTGCTTAAAACAGGCTGAACAAATCCCGTATGGAAGGAGGTCCATATACAAGTGTATAGGTTGTTTTACATAAGGTGAACACAGATATAGAGACGCAACCCACTTATGAAATAATGAATAATAAATAATAGAAATAATGAATAATATCTCGGGCAGTTTGCCCAATGAAAGAATATCTCAGAGTTATTTCAATACTTCAAAAACGAACTCTTCTGAAACGATGTAGGCCTAAACAAAACCCTCTTTATGTGATTTTCTCTCCGAACACGACGGCCCCTGGCATCAAACGCTCATCTGAAAGTGACTCTAGCGCATTTCAACTTCAGAGGGTGGGAGACATTATGATGGAACAAGGCCCCAGATTACAGAAGAATGCTCCCTCGTACCGCCGGCCTCCAAATGACCCTCTCAGGCCCTCCCGGTGCGCGCACGTCCTCATCCCGGACATTATTCTCCCTTCACAAGAATAATGTGTCAAGTCCATCAAAAGAAGAACTTGATGTGTACATTTGGGGGGTTTTGGGGAAATATCCTAACAGACATACCTAACAGACCACCTACATAGGTGGAGGGTATGTTGTTTTATGTTGGCTCTTTCGGTTGTGGCAGCTCATTGACATTCAAGGAAACAATCAAACCGGCAGAAGAAGAGAGGAAAGAAGTGATTAACCAATGAGACCCAGGCTTTTTCTGTCTTTCCCTTTTCATGAAAACCACACCTCTCTCTGCTCCCCTTTCTCTCTCTCTCACGCTCTCTCTCTCTCTCTCTCTCTCTCTCTCTCTCTCTCTCTCTCTCTCTCTCTCTCTCTCTCTCTCTCTCTCTCTCTCTCTCTCTCTCTCGCTCTCCCTCTCTCTCGGTTATGGCATAACACCAGTACAGACAATCAGAAGCAAACATTTCCCGCTCCATTTCCATAATCTGCACGGCGGTAGCATGATCCTTGTGCCCTATAGCTCCTAAAGCAGCATCCTTGCCGATCCCATTGGCCAGGCTTGTTAAGCCTCCCAGGGCACAAACAATGAGGTCCTTTAATGTTCCCCAGCTGTGTGGCAGGATAAGAGATGGAGCCATTGGCAAACACTTCACGCTCTATGTCACTGATCTGGACTTGTTCCCGAAGCACTCGCGTTTGTGCTTAATGTTGTGCTGAACGGAGACAGAATATGTTAATGGAATAATGAGGATATTATGTTGATGTGTTTGCATGGGGTAGGTAACTTGTAAGAGATAGGGTAGCATACAGTAGGGTAGGGTGTGACAGGGTGGAGTAGGTCGGAGTAGGGTACGATAGGATGGCAGGCCAGGGTCACATAGGTAGAGTAGTGCAGGTCGGGATAGGATGGGTTATGGTAGGATAAGGAAAATCATTCCAACCTGTTGGGTTTAACAACACAAGGCTCTGGCTTTGTGTGCTTTGAATTCATCTGTGCACCTTTAAAAGTTGTTGAGCTACTGAATATGCAGGAATCCAAACCAAAATGATTATTTGTTTTTCCCTGAATCAAGGCACTGGATATTCTTATATATATATATATATATATATATATATACACCTATCCGTTCTTTTCCATATAACTTTTATTTAATTTTTATTTTCTTTTGATACTCTCCAATTTCAATCTATTTCCATACATTTATTTTTATCTGCCATGTGGTCCCCTGGTGAAATATTCATTCATTCTCAATCCAAATCAGAGAAATGTCAGTTATGGCTATTTTATGGTCCTCAGCACTAAGATGTGACAGTCTCAAAGCAGTGAGGTGAATCACTTCAAAAGAATAGCTGAGCAACGATTGAATAATTCATGGCAGCCTGGCCTTTCTGTGGCTTCATTTCAGCTGAGAGACCGTTTTAATTCCCCCACATTATTCCAGCGCGACGTCACATTAAAAGAGTCCACCTCTCCGTCTCACACACACTGTTCGGTGCGGTATGTGGTGATTGAAATACACACCGTGTGTCATTGTTCAAAGTAACACCGTACTGCCATATACATCAAAAACAAAACACAGGAGAACAGAGAGGAGTAGTTTCACCTTAATTTGCTTTGTTTTTCCCCATCGGAGTACGCACACACATGGACGTGGGAAGGCTGTTGTCTTTCAGCGGCTGTACAATAGCTCTGTTGTGTGCACCTGTGCATTCCATGAAGCAAAAACTCTTGTCTTTGGCACCGTACTTGCTTTGAGGCGGGGGGGGGGAGAGGTGTGAAAATGACATGCAGAATCTTCATGGAGAAGATGAGCCAGGCACGGAGCTAGGAGATAAGCGACGAGCCATCCATCGTGCACGGCGTCCTTGACACATCCTCCATGGCCAATCTGGACGACCCCATGGCTTGCGGAGGCATTGTCCCAAACAGGTATGGTGCTGATCCGAGCGGGAGATACGCACCGGGGACCCCTCTTCCCCTGCTGCTCCTCTCCCCCACCACAGCCCACCCCACAGCTCACCCCCCCACCCCGGTGGAGGAGACAAGGTCCCTGATAAGACAAGGAGACAGAACAATGTGTTAAGACAAGCAATCAGCAGACACGTTGCCAATAAGCCACACACACACACACACACACACACACACACACACACACACACACACACACATACGCACACTTTTACACACACTCACACACACACACACACACACACATATGCACACACTCACACACACACACACATACGCACACTCACACACACACACACACACACACACATCATGCACACACTCACACATACACACACACACACACACATCATGCACACACTCACACATACACACACACACACACACAAACACGATTGCACATGCATGCTCACAGACACATGCACCACACACACAGGGAGGCTGGTGCTGTGGTTACCATGGAAACCAGGTGAAAGTGACTCTGGCATTTCAAACTATGCTACAGAATGAGTGTTGTAAGAGTAAAAAGAATATGTAATAATATATATATATATATACATTTTAATATATATATATATATATATTAAAATGTTACTTAATTACAGCGAAGTGCTTCCTTCTTATTTTGTACTGCCTGGAAAAATTGGGATGCATTAATTAAAATGCATTAATGTGCGTGTGTGTGTGTGTGCGCGCGTGTGTGCGTGTGTGTTGAGTCAACCCTCATTGGCCAGCCTTGCCCGGCCACATGAGTGGCAAAGCTTCAAACAGCTGGCTTCATGTTGTCAACATTCACGTCTCTAATCCTCAGTTCTACTCTGGTACTATCGGTAACTCTATCTGGATATCCATTATACGTTATCATATATGCACACACACACACACAACCCCCCCCCCAACCCCCTCACGCACACACACACACACACACACACACACACACACACACACACACACACACACACACAACTATACAAATACAAACATCTATATTACTAGGCCGTGTGTGTGTTTGTGTGTGTGTGTGTGTGTGTGTGTCTGTGTGTGTGTGTGTGTGTGTGTGTGTGTGTGGAGAACCCAGCGGCCAGGCCAGCCATTAAGTTGACGAAGGGTGTGTGAAAAGTGGTTTGTGGTCTGTAGTGTGAGCTCTGAGTGGCTGTGATAGCACGACGCCACCTCCCCCCCCCCCCCCCCACCCCACCCCACCCCCACACACACACACAGACACACACACAGACACACACACACCCCATCCCCCCACACAGCCCCTCCTCTCTCTCTCTCCTGAGTCCCACAATGGTTTCTACCACGGCCTCCGCACGACGAGTACCGGAGACACACCCGCCCAGCAACGACCAGGGGGGGGGGGGGTGGGGGGGGGGGGGGGGGGTTGGAGGGATCTAAAACCCACCTGCATGCTTCCGGTCCGTTCTGAGGTACGGCTCACCGTGCCTCTGGTTGCCATGGTGACGCCAGCCTATTTTTAGATCAGACCCAACTAACAGTCAGTAAAGTTACCATTGTCTTGAAAGACAACATCAATGTGTAGGTTTTGTATGCATGCATGTATATATACATATATACAGTATATATATGTATATATACAGTATATACAGTATATATATGTGGTCAATTCTGGCAGACGGAGAATCCAAATTTGCCAAAATAAATCATATTCTTTACCTCACACACACACACACACACACACACACACACACACACACACACAGCGACACAGACACGCAACTCAACAGACTTGCACTGTGTGTATTCACCAGTTAGTTTCCTCCTTTTTACACAGCAATTCATGTAAATGAAATTGTGGCATAAACACGCCGACCAAAGAGCACCATCCAAACGGCGTCCAAATACAAGAGCACTTTGCATACCGTTGTACCCAGAATGGCCGGGTTCAATTTGGTCCAACTGTGTGATGATTAAATACTCATTCAGACGGAACTAGCAGGCGATGATTCCAGATTTCAAATGGAGAATGGGTGGGGAGGGGAGCGGGGGGGGGGGGGGGGGGGGGGGTAGTACTCACCACCAGCGCCTGTCTGATGTCACTATACTAGTCATTATATTTGTCTTCTGGATCATCAATTCTTTCCTTATTTTGCTCATTATTTTTGGAAGTTTACATTTGAGTTGAATGCAATTATTATTTAGTGGGAAAGAGAAAAGTGTGTCTCTTACTTTCTCCTGCTCTCTCTCTCTCTCTCTCTCTCTCTCTCTCTCTCTCTCTCTCTCTCTCTCTCTCTCTCTCTCTCTCTCTCTCTCGCTCTCCTTTGAAATAACCTCTAGAGCAAATAATCTGTCTTGACCTCAGTGATCTTTAATTGAATAATAAATGAGCAAATCCTATCCGGAGCTCATCTCTGGGAGAGTAGGAGAAAACACACATACTCTCTCACACAAACACACACACACACACACACACACACACACACAGTGTATCATATACACATATTCACAGTGTATCACACGCACACACACACACACACACACACACACACACACATGCATACACACCCACGCATTGTCTATGTTGTTACCCACTTTTATTCCCCTATCCCCCTACTATAAATCCATGCGCACACAAACAAACACACACACACACACACACACACACACACACACACACTCACAGAATCACACACATACACAGACCCATTGTCTTCATTTACCTTCTCTTATTTCCCCACTCTATTCTCCTCCAGCCCACCACTGCTTGTAATGTGGCTCCCGAGTGAATAACTGTGTTAATGGTTTTCTTCATCAACATGAAACCACCAGGGAGAGAACCACAGATCTTCTGGGAACACAGGGTCAATATTATCCTTTATCGGCTTCTGCTGAGCGAATTACGGCGAGGTCTTAGCGGTAAAAACAAACAGGTTGAAAGGGATTCCGCCGATATAATGATTTGTGCTTTAATACCAGCTTCTCAAATGGCATATTTTTGTGAGGGAAATCAGGAAGAAAAATGAATGCATTTGCCACAATTGACTGCACTGCACGCACAATGGGGGGGGCTTGCAATGAGCTGTCTGTCTTCATCAAATGAAGAAGTGGTGGAGGATGAGGGACACAAAATGGAGGCATGCTGCGTGAGCACATGGATCCCCCAAAAGTCCCACATTGAGCTGCAGCACGGCCGTGTGCATGTGACTGCAGAGTGAGGAATGGAGGGAAGCCATCCATTCGTTTCCACAGAAACAATTAGAAATCTGTGTAGTAACCGAGATGCTATAAATGCATATCGGTTGGTTCATCTTGTTTCTTACCTCATTCTGCTCTTCTTCCACTGAGAGGGAACTAAACCCTTGGCAGTTTCCATTTAGTTAAATTTAAAATAATTGTTAGCTCATTTATATTTTATCATAATTTGTTTGATTCTGCTTCACAAGTAAATAACAAAAACATGAAATTAGTCAAATGTTCATCTCTTAGACTCTAAATAGGCATTGTCAATGAGATTACTTCGACGCCTAATCCTTTTTAAATTTAAATTTCAGTTTTTTCTACTTTTATATTTTAATATCTTGGTAGTTAAAGTCAAACGACTAAATAATGTGTTGAGAGTCAGTAAACCCAAAACAGTTTTGTTTTTTGTTTACAAACAAAATATCTACAGTACGTAAGACAGAATATGTCTTATATGACCGTCACATTCTACTCTACTCTACACGACAGAACTAATTAAGTATCCCAAAGTCGGTGTGGGTCATTACCATGGGATTAACCAACCCCCCTCCTCCCCAGAACTCTCAGCCCATATCTTTTTTTTTTCAAATCCCATCGGGTTCATTCTGTCTGAAACAGTGGGCTCACTTACACTTTCAGCTTAATATTCCATTGCAAATGGACCTGCCAAGGAACGAGTGTTTGAGAGATGAAAATCGAGAGTTTGAACTCACATCCTCCAAAAGAAGCCCAGACAAAGTCATGGATTCAATCCAGCAACCCCCGGACTACGTTAAGTTACTGACTGTTCAAAACTGTGTTCCACGTTTCTAAAAGCGTGCGCCAAACGAATGCCGAATTGAGTCGGACATGAATCTGATTATGGCGTTTCAAGAGGCTGAGGCCTTTTTCAACTGAGCTGAGGCTCGAGTTCCACTACGCCCTGGCTTAAAAGAAGTTTGAGAAAGGCTAATCTCCAAACTCCCAGTGTCCTATAGAGTTCAGGGGTTTACCGTGGCTCTGCTCAAGCAGCCCCCTCCCCGCCCTGATACAATTGACCAAAATGATATCAAGCTCTGTGCTTTCTGTTCCTCTGACTCTGTGTCGCCGGGCCGCCCCGTGGAGTTCGCCTTTCCAATCAGAATCAGCGGCCCGGCGTCTCCCGCTGCAGCTCCTGATTGGGTTCGGGGGGGGGGAGTTGTGGGGGCGGTGTGGCCAAAGAGCCTGGGCCGATGACTGCTTAGCTTGACCACAGTGGTGAGAAGTAAGTGCTGGGCATATATTGTGTTTTTCCAGGCATACCTTGTACCTGTGAAGGAGCACTGGCCAGTTTAGATTGCACATGAATGAGTTCAATTATTATTTACTCAGGGTACTCAGGGTAATATTTCTATGAATTTTTATATCTGACAATCCATCCATCTGTCTATCTTTGCATCAATCCAACCATCCATCTATCCATCTATCTCTATTACTTTGTGTTTGTCTGTCTGGTGATCTGCTGTCTGACAATGGGTGTGTGTGTGTGTGTGTGTGTGTGTGTGTGTCGCCTTCCATGTAACACAAGTTCTTCTTTAGCATATGCTACAGATAACATGCTGCAGACAGTCTTGCATGGAGAACACTCCAACACAGTGCATGTTATTCCATAGAGTCCATTCTATCATCGACTCTGTTTTCTAATCGGATCAGCAATTCAGTAAACGTTCTAAAACGTGTTTAGGGTTGTGTATGAATCATTTAACACGCTTGTGAAAGATAAAAAAGAACAACATAAAGCTGAAGCTTTGTATTTTATTCCCCTTCCTGTCTTTCTTCGGCTGCTCATTTCTCCTTCTTTTCCAACACAGTTTTCTGAGCTCTTGCACTGAGCACATGAATAATGCCCGGTCCCGGAGGGATTCCACACTGCACCTGGCGATGTGTTAGAGAGATCATTACAAAAGGTTTTCCACACCACCTTCCCAAAAAGCCTAGTCATGCATGGCTGCAAAACTAGAGCTACCTTCAGACAGGGAATCACAGTTAATCTCCCTCTCTCTCTCTCTCTCTCTCTCACTGAAGCTCTCACTTTATTTATCTCTCTCTATCTAGCTTACAATCTACCTCGTTCCACTCAAAAAAATAACTCATTGGATGAACTCGATTAAATTGTGGGCAGAATTTCCATCCAATAAATATATGTAACCCCAACCTAACACAATTCCATCGATTCAATATAATGTATTTGAGTTCATCTACCATTTTTTTTAAAAGTTGGTCCAGTTGAAACTAAATTCAAATTCAAAAAAATCTAATGAAATTGAATTGAGTTACCTCTACATATCTGTGTCAAAGAGAGCTAAACAAAAGTGATTATATTAAAGTAGTTAAAATAAATTGTGTTCGTTTGAAAATGAATTATTCAAAAATCCCCCCCCCCACCCCTATAACCCCATATAACATACATGAGACATTACCTGTTTGAGGTGCTTTTATTTAAACACAACCGGATCATTAGTGCAGCCAAAAGATTATTTATTTTGAACAAGACTTACAAGAGCAATAAGTAAGTATTAGTAGTATTCTTCAATAGAGGTCCTCAAAAGGTCAATAGAGCTCTGAATACAACGTGCATATGCACACGCTCAAAATACATCTGTGCTCATGCATGCAAACATTTGAAAAAATTAAAATCAGGGAGGAGCAATTACAGACCAATGCTCTATTATTTATGGATCAAAGCAAAAAAAAAAAAGAACTGGTCACCCGTTCCTCCTTTCACATGAACAGTTTGATTTTCAACTGCTGTATTTTGGTGTTGAGCCTGTGTCCATCCAGATTCATGAGGATCTGGACGAACTCAAAAGTGTATTTCAGGTTGTCTGGGAAACTAAGATCCAGAGCATAGATAAGCCCAAACAGCATTATGAAAGCAATTGCAGCACTTCCGACATTGGTGAGGACTTTGATGCCTTCAATGACGACTCCAATGTCACCTGGCTCCTCAAACTGACGGACTGTGTGAATGCCCATAACTGTGGCAACAATGTCATTCTCTGCGTCCTCAGAGTTGTAGTCGCTCGCTGCAGGCAGAATAGGACCAAAATGGCGCGTGCCTCTGGGCGTGGAAAGAGCTCGACTAAGGGCGTGGTCATCTCACCTGCGCATGCTCCCCTTATTGACATCAATCTTTTTGGGTTGAGCGGATAGGTCAGCAGCGTCAGCAGAGACGATGAATACATTTTAAGTTACACGTGTTAAACTATTTTGGTTTTTATTTGAATTCATATATATTTCATTAGACAAATATGATATTCATTTGTCACATCTAAGAAGGGCTTGAATCATTTTTTTGAGTGTATTTATTTCTCTCTCTTTTCATCACAGACAGACACACACAGATACACATGCCTTTCTGAACGTATTGTTTACTTTGCCGAGATCCAAAAGGCAAAAAAATAGTCTGAGAAGTTAACGTGCATTTTTTATGCAATTACTGAGCAATTATTGTTTGGAGATTTTGCATCAGATACACCTTCCCCAGCCCTAAGCATATATCCTGGCAGAGCCATCACAGCCTGCTTTACCACAATATAGGCCCATCCAGACTGGGTGTGACAGTGTGTGTGTGTGTGTGTGTGTGTGTGTGTGTGTACGTGTGTGCGTGTGTGTGTGTGTGTGTGTTTGTGTGTCTGTGCTGCTCTCAATTGGCCATGACAAGCTTTTTATAGGATCATAAATGCCTGTGAGTATTTTCATAAACAACCTTCATCGTAAGCCTTGCAGAAAAAAAACAAAAGTACAAAAAGCAGAGGTTATGTTTGACTCGATGAGGCGCCGGGGAGATGAGATTTCCGCTTGGTTGAGAGCAACTCGGTGGTCTTTTTTTCGGGGTCTGTAATGTTGATGAATTGAAGCGAGCCAAACTGCTGAAGTTAGGGTGGAGAATTTTAAAGGCTAGTCATTAAGCAATTGCTTTTTAATGCTATGCCCGTCGGAATGGACACAAGGGCCTATGTATCAACGAGTCCTCCCCACCATTAGAAGAGCAGGCATTATGAGATTTGTGTTATTTCTGTTGTTGTGAATTTTTGTGCATGGGTGTGTGTGTGTGTGTGTGTGTGTGTGTGTGTGTGTGTGTGGGCATGCTGCTATACACCTACACAGAAACACACACACACACACACACACACACACACTGCCTACGTGCGTCCCTAGATCCCCCCAGGGGAATACACATGCACACATCGTCTCCACGTGCAATCTTTTAGATGTGAATGGGCTTGGTAATGACTGTTGTAACCACTGTTCTCTCTCTGTGTCTCTCTCTCTCTCTCTCTCTCTCGCTCTCGCTCTCGCTCTCGCTCTCTCTCTCTCTCTCTCTCCTTCCGTCTGCTGCTGTTTTCATAAAAACAGCCAAGCCGTGTCCCGCCGACGGAGCTGCAGTCTATTCTTCCACTTCCCACCGTGTTCCTCAGACCCATCGGGACGGTTGTCATAACCTCCGGTTTTGTAGCGGAGTATACGTCATACGTGTTTCAGAGCCACGTTAAGGGGTGGTAGGGGGGGTGGGGGGTTTAAAGTTTTTTTAAAGTTTTAATATATGTACACATTTCCAAGTGTAGTTGTCCTGAGCACATGGTTTGCTTTGGTGTGCTGTTCCACAAAGACACATTTCGTTTTTTCGGGATTAGATTCTTTAGTTTGCTGTTTACTCTCCAGGGGGATGAGGGCCCATCAGTCTGAGCTTGTACGGCTTTAGTGTTCTTTGGTGGAGATCAACACGGCCGTTGAGGGGGATCTGAGCTGAGCCCCGTCCGGCCCACCACCTGGCCTCAGGAGAATGACACGCAATCGGGAAACGGGTAAAAATCTAAAGGCTCGGGCGATGATGAATGTTACCGTAGCGACATGATACAATGTTATTGTCGGCGCATGACAAAATGTTATTGTCGCCGCGTGACATTTTATGTGTTGACGATAACTCTTAAGAAGGGCAGGTGTGGCACACGATCCAATTAGCTGGCTGTGAATGAGGGGGACATCGGAGAAAACCCAACAGACAGTCTATCAGTCTGTCTGTCTGTCTGTCAGTCAGTCGGTCCGTCTATCTGTCTGTCACATTACCAGTGAATGAGGGAGTTTCCACAGCGGGCGCAATGGATCGTCAGATCGTCTGGCTGTGAGAGATGTGCTTCCAGAGTGGAACCAGACTTCCTGTGAGGAAGCGGTCATCGTGACCCTAATCGCGCCAAAACCGGAGCGATGGCAAAGGTGTACTCTGGGCCTGAAGGCTGTCTGTCTGTTAAGGACGGCACATTGTGTGTGTCTATTTTGTGAGTCGGGACGTCCATGTCCGGTGACGACATGGAAACAGACTGCGCTCGTCTCAAGGGGGGGACCTACGATTGGCCGGTGATATATAAAGCCGTCACATGGGCCGGCATGTCGGACTAGACCATTTGTTGAGGGGTTATTTTGCAGTGAACAGCTGATTAGTTGTGTGTGTGTGTGTGTGTGTGTGTGTGAGTGATTGTTATCATTATGGTATTGAAGAATGTACTGGATGGAATAGGTCTAAAATGTATTGTAACCGGTGTAGCTCTATTTATGTGCATTTGGCACAAATGGCATTGCCATGTGGGCGGGGCTAGCGGTGGGCCGAGCCTTTGTACACCAGCCTAGTGAGGCATTTAGTCTAAGGCTTCCTGCGGGGTGTTCTGCAATGCTCTGTCTCAGCAGAGGGACCTATTTCCGTCATTATGGTGATACCTGTTAATCTGTTTATCATCGAGCATTGTCCATTGCAACCTTAAATAAATTGCTTCTAGTCTCATTACATCCGGTCTCGGTGCGAGCTCCCTCCGGCCCGGTCGGCATGGCGACGCTGGCTCGGCAGAGGCCGGCCCCCTAGCAGACTCCTTTACATTTTTAAACACTGTTGCTCATGAACTAAGAGGACGCCTGCACATGCATCTGATCCAAAGAGGCACCGTGTGGTCGCGTGTGGCGGGTGGGGGGGAAGGAGGGCGCGGCATGCACACACACACACACACACACACACCTCAAGATCCCCAACAGCCCCGGCCACGTGCACACTCGCAGCCGTGCACTTTCCACTCGCAGGGGATGATATCCAGTGAGTGTGTGTGTGTTGGACACGACGTCAGAGAGCGAAAGCCATGGGAAAAAGTCCCGGGGGGGGGGGGGGGGGGGGGGGGGGGGAGGACACACATCGGGTTAATCCGTACGATGGGGTCATGACTTGGATCCGAGCGGCGGCCGCACTGCACTGCGACATGCTAAAGTCACAGTGCGGCAGCCAGTGCTGCACACAGGAAGCACACACAGAGGCGTGTTCCAGGCGTGGGGATGGCAGATGGCGCCCCTCTCCTGAGTTGTAGCCCGACGGGGGCTGCTTAGAGATTCTCGTCACAGGCAGACTGAGCAGTCCTCTGTGGGCAGGGCCGCACATCTGGCAGCTATTGTTTATGAGAGTTGTTAACACGGGATCAGGTCTGCTTTATGGCTTTTAGCCCCACAGAGCCCCGCACAATGGAATGGAAGTAACGCGCCCCCCCCACCCCCCACCCCCCCCCCCCCCCCGCCCCACCCGCACGCACGCGACAGCACGTTTGTGCGCACGCAAGCACACGCGTGCACACACACACACACACACACACACACACACACATGCGGTCTAATAAGGCCTCATTGTCTCATTCAAAGAGCATCACTTTGTCGATAGAGTTAGTGTTCTGTCTTTAATTCCTTTTAAAGAGGCGTGGACTCATTGCAAGAATCATCTGAGTAAACTGAGTAAACTGTCTTTGTCACAGACACACATCCACAAACCAATCTCAAGCACACGCACACACGCACACACACACACACACAAACTCTCAATCACTCACTCACTCACAGACACAGGAACACACACAGGAACACACACTCACACACACACACACACACACACACAGTGCTGTTAGGTGGAGATGCTGACAGGCTCATTGTGGCAGGGCTGACTGTAGGCCTTGGAGACAGAGTCAAAGTCAGACACTCACTGTGCACTACAAGGCTAAAGGCTCCTATTATGGCACTCAGTGAAGCATATAGCAGGGTATAGCACTGGCCTTTAATGTACAGTATTGTGTATGAATTAATTTGTTACTATTTTTTTTATCACATATGAGTATGAAAAAAGTTACAGTGATGCAATCCTTCAATTAAAATGTGGAAAAAGCCCTCCTCATGGAGGTATCATGGTAGGACGAACACAGTTCATCAATTATATTTATGGGTCTGCTAGCAGACCCATAAATCGTGTTATGAGCGACACCGGTGGTGGTCCTACAATGATGGGGGAAAGGGGTCTACTGGTTGTGTGTCGTTCAATACACAGTTTGAATAACACCTGACGAAGCCCTACTACAGTCAAACCGTAATTGAATATTGAATAAAATCACTGGGAGCAGCAGCGACAGTGTGCGCGTATACTCTTATTATTTGACCGACTTTTTTTTACCCTGCACCTGTACATAGTTGGATGTGCGTGCACTCTCTGCTACATTCAGTACGCCGAAGACACTGATAGTGGATTGTTTGAGAGAATTGTGCATGAAATGGTGCTCAGAAGGATGAGGATTTTTTAAATTAATTAAATTTTTAAAAAGTAAGTGAGTTAAAAGGTTGTTTCTCCGATGGACGGAGGAGTTATCAGTGTGCCGTTTCTATCACTGTCGTAATGAGAATTGCTTGTGACATATGCAGGTTGCTGACAAACAGAAATTTTTTGCCTCGCCATGCAAAGCGCACAGACCTGTGTGTGTAAATGTCAGCACATCTTAGCGTCTGAAACAGTCACCGGAGGACAAGACACTTCATGTCCTGCGTTTGACTCCAAATACTTCTCATTATTTACCCAGATTATTTATATGGCTAAGCAAGTATATAAATCGTGCTTATAAATCATATAGGGGTATATATATATATATATATATATATATATATATATATATTATTAGGAGTTTTGCAGACCAGTGCAGCGTAACAAATAGTGCAGCACATACGAAGCATCACTTGTCTGCTACTGGGAGAGATAAATGGCAGTGTTGAGTGACTAACTACAAACCAGGCTTTCTTATTTCTGTTGTTATGTGCAGTATGTGATGCCCTTTAGGTTTCATTTCAGAAACACCCTTTTACTTACACAAGCTATACTAGCTTTTATTCAGTTAATATGGTAAAATACAGTCAAAATACTGTATAAGGATTGGACAGTTCATCAAATTGTCCAGCTGTCTCTTCTCTCCTCTTAGGACCTCAATCATTATTAAGGTGTCACTACAGATGGATAATCTTCTTGCCAATGTGTCGCATACAGTGAATTCTGTTCAGGCTGCATCGCCTCCCACTGTTCCTTGACAGAGATACAAGAGAAATCACGAAGGCTGACTATAAATGGAGGATTAGCAATAATTCCCGCTTCTCTATATCAGCCTGTAAGACCTACATGACTTTGTCCCTGGCCCTCCATTTTGTAGCGCTCATTCTGTTTATTATGTCTCTCTGTCTCTGTCGCTCTCTCTCTATCTCTCACACACAAACACGGAAACACTTTCTCTTTATCTGTCTCTTTCTCTCAGGAAGCAGAGCCTGCTCATTGACTAGACTGAGCTGTAATTGCCATTGTAATGATGCAGTATAACCCACTCATCTCACCTGCTTAATTAATACTGCCACTGCTCTCATACACAAAACTCCCACAAATCCAATCACACAAATGCACGCACCGTGCACACACCACACACACACACACACACACACACACACACACACACACACACACACAAAGGCATTAAGAGATCATGATCAACAGATCAATTTCCACACATCTAGACCCACAAATGGATCTATGCATGTACACTAGGACACACACATTTGCACACAGATGACACACTTATGCAAATGCAGTAAAAACCCGTACACACACGTCGCACACCACTATGAATGCGTGTCACGTCCTGTCTTTGTATCGGCCTCCCACCCTTCCCTCCCCAGCCTGGTCTTGGCTTCCCTCTTCACTGTAAACATGGCCCTGTCAAATTAAGAGGGTGCACTGAACTGCACAATGAGAGCGACACAAAAACACCCTCACAAACACACATATACACTCCCACTCGATCTGTCTCGCTCTCTGTGCCATCTCTCTCCCCTTCTGCCGTATTTTCTTTCCTATTCTCTCTCTGTCTCTCTCTCTCACTATCCCTATGTCTGTCCATCTCCCTCTCCTCTCCCCCCCCCAACCCCCTTCTAATCTTCTGTCTTCCTCACTCTTTCTAAGTCCTTCTCCCGTCAGTCCATCCCGCAGAGTTTAAATACAAACTATACAAAATGAAAAACCCTTTCCTTAAGAAAATAACACAGAAATGCTTGTGAACTCATAGCACCTTTGCGACCCTTCGACACATTGGAAATATAACTGTTCTATTCTGTCTTCAACTAGAAGCTCATGTAGTGGAGACTCCACTGCATGTTTCAGAGTACTTCATCTCTGTTCTATTTTTGTGGTTTATTTTGTGTTTGTTTTGTATGTTCTTGTGGGAGATATGGTTCTGTCTTGTTTTATGCCTTGTGATGGACTACATAATGTGTGGCCTTGTGCAGTTCAAAGACGTGGGAGGAGAAACAACAATATGCAGCAATGATGTAGCTTGCATTTGTGGCTGTTCTCTGCTTATGCTCCAAGGTGATATATAGATTTTTCCTTGTTTTCTTGTTCTTGAGCCAAATATGGTGAGATACTAGGAAAAGTATTAAAGTATTATTAACTAGGTAATAACAAAAAAGTTAGAATTTGTTATCATTGTTCCCATGTAGGTGGCCAATAGCAAGCCACAGAAGAAAGATGGAAAGATAATTTAACCAATCAGACAATGTCTCTATGTCCCCGGACCTTTCTCTGTGAAAAAATCTATGAGCAGCAGCAGATGACAAGAAGAGTTTATTCGACACCGGAGTTTGACCCAACAAACTGCTAAATAAAAATGACAAACAGAAAATTATATTTATAAAGCACAACACTCACAAAGCTGTCAGAGAGGTCACTGCTCGTCTGAGGAAGATTTTGATTAATTGGTAGCAGGGCTCCGAACTGGTTAAAGTTACGAAAAATATTTTTAAAGTTAATGAAAATATCTGGAAGAAATACTTAAACGAAAAACAAAATCATATTTACTGTTCTCAACAGAACCGGCGAATACATTAGTCTGAAAACAGATAATATCATTATTATTTAATTACAAATGCAAGGTTCTCCAAGACTGGGCTTGGGAGATGAGCACCCCTGTGTCCCACGGTGAAGTGATTAGACCCTGGTACAGGGCATAGCATTCACTTGTTGTCATATTGTATAAACTATCCAATAGCCACTGGGCTTCTGTTTTATGTCTCCAGGCACTTCAGAGGTCCATCATTCAGCGGGAGAGCGAGCATGTGGTACTGTGATCAATGTTGAAGATTAGGCTACTCACAGAGCCAGTGGCTGGACATGCATCTGATGGGCTGATAGCAGCCGTGTAAAATCAGACGTGCTGCGGCTCATCTATGCTGTCGACACGGCCATTCAAGTTCATTTCTGCTCGCCGTTCACGAGGAAATGGAATAGTGCAACCTCAGTGGATTATCCCTGATGACAGATAGAAGGCAACACACAGGCCCACTCTTTAGTCTGTGCTATTTTAACGTGAACGCATGAACATTTCAACTAAATGTACACCTTACCATGGATTCAGCCAAGGCATTTGACAGCACGATGGCTCCCCGACCTAGGGAAGGAACAGGTTATTTTCATGGTTGCTTGCTTCGCTGTAATGTACAACATGAGTGGAGATCATTACCATGATAAAAATAGAAGAAATAGATGTTGCGCCATCCAGTATGTAGAGTAGGGTATTTGGAGAGCAGCCGACTAGTCTTTCCTTGATTTTGCAGTCTCTCTTGTGACACTTTCAGTGGATAAAAATATCCGTTGCATGCACTACTTAAAAATAAATTCACACACATGCACATGAAAGGCAACTTCTTATGGAGTATAAATTACAGAGTCAGCAATTTGTGTGCATGTGGAATTAGCTTTGTTTATTTTTGCATAATTTTTGTTGTACCGATTTCTGTTTTATTTGACATGGTCCGGTTTGTCCATCATACATGTCTGGTTTATTATTGGGGACGAGAGTTACCCAATCTACCCATTGGTCAATTGTAATACTGTTGTTTTATTCAATTGTATTTAATATTTGAAATTGATACATTATAATTATAACCCTAACTCGTTAACCATTAAGTAAGGGATAATGAACCACGGTCATTTCCCGATAATGACCGGTGACGTTCTATACATTATCCTGCTTATTACACGGCTACTTGCCAAAACGAAAAAATCACACTGTGTGTCTTTTTACAATTTATTTGTTACCAGCATTCGTAGTGTTGATCAGCAGAGAAATAGTCTGCCAAAGACGTTGACGTAGCTTAGCAACTGAATAAATTACCGGGCTACTTGCGGAGTGATACAAGAGACATGAATCAGAGGCAAAAAAATCCACTTTCCTTGACAGCAGTCATTATATGCTTAGCAATGGTCATTATCAAAAAATAATTGACACCCAGAAGTCGGGAAGGCCCATGCAAATGAACGGAGCGTTCCACAGCATTGAGAAGAGCCGTGTAATAAACACAGGTGATACACAGGTTAAAAACCGCTTAGAACCTAATCCTTAAATGTAAAGGTACTTAAAAAGGTTAAACTCCATATTTGATAATAGCACTTTGTTTGGTTAATATCATCATCAAATCCACATTGACAATATCTCTAAACTGTGTCTGGTCCTGTCATTTACCCATTATCATTGTTCAAGAGCAAAGCCAGAAGCGCAGGAACAGCAGAACCACTGCAGAGGCCCTCTTGAATTGTACATTGCGCTGTTGCAATTGTGATCATTGTCAGCTGTGTTTTTGGCCAGAAAGGCTGTTCCATATTGTTTATAGTGAATGCACTCAAAGGCAAAATAATGCTAATGAGATTCCATGTATACAGTTTGAAGTACTGGTAACACTTTACAATAACCATAGTTTATAAATGGTAAATAGACCATTTATAAATGGTTAATAGACCATTTATAAATGGTTAACAGCTTATAGACCAATTATAATGGTAAATAGACCATTTATAAATGGTTAACAGCTTATAGACCAATTATAATGGTAAATAGACCATTTATAAATGGTTAAATAGACCATTTATAATAGGTAAACAGATAGTTTACTAAGTTTACTAATGTTTAATCATCATTTATAAACAGCAAGACCAATCATAAATGGTAAATAGACCATTTATTAATATTTAACTATCATTATAAATGGTCTATTAACCATTTATAAATGGTCTATTTACCATTTATAAACTATGGTTATTGTAAAGTGTTACCGAAGTACTTTACTGTGTGCATCCCAAGACTGACTTTCTTGTCTTTCACTTTCATTTCAGACTAGTGCCTTCTAAACATCATCTTTCTTTCGATGTCCTTGTACTAAGGACACAGCAAAATCGTTTTCAAGGAACTGCTTTCAGTTTCAGTCAGTGGACATGTAAATGTGGGATCTAAACCTCTTATCAGTTACCACTCAAGGGTAGGGAGAGAAATATTTATGATCACTCTTTTTGCTTCCCTCTGAAATACAAGTTTTCGGTTGGCTTACAAACATCTAAACGACCGTGGGTAAGGACCAAGTTCCTTGGTCGGGTCGGAGTCCCGACGTGGGTATCAGAGACTGTTGATCTTAAATACATTGCACTTTCTAAAATGCTTTTTTTTTTTACTTTGCCTTTATTTTCCTTTTTTTTACTTATCTATTATTTTCTTTTATTGTATGATGTTGTTTATGTGTGAAGCACTTTGAGTCTGCCTTGTCTATGAAAAGTGCTATATAAATAAAGTTGCCTTGCCTTGCCTTGCCTAGTGTCTATAACGTCAGGGGGTTCAGTACTCAAATGGGAATTGAATTCTAACTGAAGGTTTAGCTTTTGTTAACAGCTATTCTCTCTAATAAGGAACTCGCTTACTGCTAGACAGTTCCTTATTGAAAGTGTTTGACTCGAACACTTATTCTCTTCGTTTCCACTGACACATTGAAGGGCTTCCTCACTTTTCGCTTTAAGGTGTAAACACAACATGAAACACAAATGGACTTTAACATTAGCTCATTTGCGTGCTGTTTTTATGTAACAGTAACAAGTATTTGTGATCAGGAAGCGCGAGCGAGGGTCCATGCCGATGAACTGTTGGGGCTGCAGGATTAATTTTAACTAACAAATACATGTCCTGTATTCCTATCAAATATGTCACACCAAAATACCAGTGGAAAATACCTTTCTGTTATATCATTTTGTAGATTTGGATGTATTTGTTTATCTCGGTGGAATTTGACCATCTGTAATGACCCAAAATTAATTGAATATAGCTAATTCAATGTTTATTCTATATGACTTTGCAGCGTTCAGGCCACACATGGGGAATTCAATTTAAGCAGCTATGCATGTTAAGCAGTATAAATGTGATCCCAAAAGCAAGGCACTGGAATAAAAAAAAGCTGTAATTTAAACCTCAAGTTCATGAAGCGAAATGTAACATTCACCTGTAATCTTCCTCGCCCTAGAACCAGATGAGGGGCAGGCCAGTGACCGTTAAGCATCTGAATATTCAAAGGGACTTTAAATAGACAAGAGAAAGGCCAGACAGGACACATTTGTTTATTCATATTTGTATTTATCTGAAGGACACTTCATGCTTTAGGTCAAATTGACCTTAAGATTTACAGTTGTAAACTGTCTACTGTATATTATGAAGAATTTACCGCTGGGCTTTTAAATTGACTGTTTGAGGTACCACAAAAATAATCATATTTATACATAGATATATATGTTTATAGGTACATCGCAGGTGAACTATGACACAGAAGGGCCGTTATACGACTTCTTGAGTCGCACAGTTATAGAAAATAAAAGAAAGTGAGAGAAAGGAATAACATCCGCCTCCTCCATCCGTCCTGACGAGGGCTGATAACCCTCGCCCCCGACCAGTCCCTTAGAGGGGGCCGCGGAGGCGGAGGAGTCAACCAGGCAGTGACTGCTCGCCACAAGTAGAGATAATGGGTAATTTAAATCGATCTTAGTAACTTCTCCCCCCTCTTTTAACATTCAGATGAAACCAAACGATACCCTCTGCGGCTCTTTGGCGGCACTAAGAACAAACCAGCCCCATCAAAAGTGACTTAGAGGAGAGGAGTGAGCGCAGGAGATAAGGGCTGTGGGGTGGCGTGTGAAGTGCTAATATGCAGAATGAGATGCGGGCACCGCGGAGAAAAAAAAGGGCTGAGCAAGATAACGGTGAAGAATTACAAATGTTATCTCTACTTTAATGCATTTTTAACGGCGTATCCAGATCTATTTACAGACAATACATCGATAGCATCTGCTGCCGACGTTACCCGTGTGTTTACTGGGAAACGAAGAGAGTCGAGAATAGAGTTAAGATGCTAATTCAGTGGGAGGCTGGTGAAAGAAAACCCTCTCTGCTGCGCAGCAGGATTCTGATCCTGACCCTGTTTACTGTTCCACATCTGGGCACTGGTTAAATCATGAGTGAGGCTGAATGTAGGGCCTGTGACGGCTTTCTGCTGCACTCTCTATTTAGTTACATGTACATATACTTGACGGCAGGGAGGATCTGGACAGAAAACTCGCCCGTGTCTGCTGAGTTTCTGCTCTCCCTCTCTGCACCCGCTCATTACGCTCCGGGCACATGGCGTCTTCCTCTGGCATCCAGAAAGATTCTGCCCCCTTCCCTGGCCCCCTGACCATCTTGCTGTCTGCTAGGGAGCTTTGCTATAAGAGATAACTTGTGGGATGATGAGATGGAGGGAGAGGAGCAGGCAACTCAAGGTGACTTTCAGCGTTTAAGAGCTCTGTGTTTGGAGGGCAGCTGCCAGGAGAGGCTGTGAATTATTAACTAAATCTACCCCCCACACACACACACACACACACACACACACTCACACACAAGGACATAAAGCAAATGCAATGCACACACACACACACACATACACACACACACACACACACATGCCCTCAAACACACACCCTGAAACGCAAAAAATGACAGCTGCTTTTTCTTCTTCTCTCGTTCTTCTTTCATTTTCTCTCCCCTGTGAAATATACCTATGAGAACCGTATGCAGTTCACACGCATACATCAACACACCCCAACCCCTTCCATGAGGCGCCCCAATTCTCAGAAGGCTCAGGGTGTGACACAGCGTCCCACAGGCATTTCAATCGTTCTGGAACTGATTGAAATGGAGAGAGTCTGGCAATAATTGATGAAAATATGCCCAGGTGAGGGACAGCTAACAGGCAGAAATTAGGGTCACATTGGACAATTTTAAGAAAGATATTTTAGTTCTTGCACAGGATATGGAAGTGTAAACAAGACATCTTGTGGAAATCAAGCTAATACTTTGGAAGATATTGCTTATTGAAGATAAGGGTGTTGCAAACCGAAGTTAAGATTAAGTTTTAGAAAGCATTTCCATACTTCTGCAGCACAAAAAACAAACACACATCTTTTCATTACTCTCGTGTCAATACAGAAGCTTGAACCATGCTATTCTGAAATTGTATTCAAAGGAAAAATTGTTACGACTACAGTGAAGTGCTACAAAAGTAGAAGTAAAAACTTTGGCTACACCGTAGTGTACATTACAGTGAGGCACAGCGGGAAACAAGCACATCAATATACCGTCTTATATAAGCTTACAGGCTTACAACAGGATGACACTACCAAGATGAAATTATAATTCTATCATATTTTATTCAATTCAAATGCAAAATGAAATAAAGACGTCAAAGTCAGCTCAGGCGTCCTTTGAAGTTTAGGCAGTCAATGCTGTGGTGTTCTGCAGGTGTGATGAGAGTTGCCTTTGAGCAACAAGAGTAGCTGAACAGACATATTGGATTGCAGTAGGATCCCATGTATCATACGAGGCGATTTGATGAGCAGCCACGGTAACTAAAGCACTCAATATATACTCATTACTTAAGCTTTAAGTGTATGATGCAAGAAGATAGATTACGCGGGCGGTCCATCAGTAGTGGCCCGCTGCCTTGATGCAACTGTTATCTTTCATTATTGGTTTCTTGATTGAGAGGAGGAGGGAGACACAGCCGAAACAAAAGTGATCTAATTCAGCACGCCGTTAGACAGGGAGTATCCTGTGTCAACGAGACATTGTGATGCCAGGTAATTGGCTGGAGGTGTGAGATTGGAATGTTTGGCCACAAGATGATTGGACTGAATCCCTGGAGAGCTCAACATACATCGGAGACAATTGCTTGCTATTTTACCTGCTGAACGGCAATTTGAAAACAATTTGATAAGAAATATTTGCAATAATGTATTGCCTTCATCTTGGCAGCACATTCAATGGTTTAATGTGTCCCTGTGCAAATACTTGCCCAGTGAGAATGTTAAGTGAAAGGCATGAGAGTGATAAGAATAAACGCTATTTTCAATATTTGTTGTGGATGCAATTTGTTTACATATGAAACGCAGTCAAGCAAGAGAGGTTTGGTGTCATCCTGACTAGAGACGAGGCAACTTAAATACATGGAATGCACCCCACAGTGAAAACCTCCAACCATTGGTTTGCATTGTAGAGGACTCCCTCTATAGGTCAAACACATGCTATTGTATGTATAATGTATGTATAATAAAGCTTGGAGTTCATTATTTCAGCACCCATCTTTTAGCCAGCAGTTAATTAACAGATCTTTTTTTTAATGGCAATGGTCAGGTCATTTTGGACTCTGTATCATGTAGCATCGGGTAACTGCATGGGAATCATTCATTTTGTACTTTTGGTGAAAGCGTTAATTATTAAAATAAGCAATACCATGTACTGTCCTTCCGATTTTCACATAAATATTAACACAGGAAAACATATTTCTCTAGCTAAAGACCATGGCTCTACATGACTGAAGTTAAACTAGCATTGGTGCTAACAGAAAGAGGGGCCGAAAGATGATATTCTCCTTATCCGTCAAACGGCTCATCATTCTGTCTATTGACACAGTTATCAGATTATTGTAATCACAAGTGGAACTTTTTGTTGAAAATCTATCATTTTGCGCATATGGTTTTTCTACCATGCCCAATCTTGTGCAAAGTGTGTTCTTAATTTCCATGAAACTAGGGACAGTTTGTTTCATACACTTTCTATTTTTAGGAAAATTTGTATTTATGTCAATTTATGACAATTTTTGTCACATAAAATATGTACTATTTTAGAGGAGGTGGGAACTCAGTGGTTGTGTGAGGACCCTAATCGTCATGCACGCCCATGGGTATCTATGCTAACAACACAACCGTTGTTCATGGTTAATGGGTGTAAGGCGGTTTTACTTTGAAATATAATTGTTGGTGAGGAAAGGGCTCACAATGTGGACACTGTTGGACCGACCTGTCACGCTTTGACCAATGGCTTGCGATATATTTTCTGTTAACAGCCCATCGAGACGGTGTCCCTGTGTGGCTGCAGTGTGTTAAATTGGTCTAAATGGCCGGCCCCGCCAACGTAGAGGGGATGTTGTTCGTGACGCCGATATTCTGTCTGTTCTTTGGGTGCCGAAATTGCTTCATTATTTTATCCCTATTCCGTTTTTACTGTCCATCGTTGCATTGTTAAAGATGATGAATGTTCACGATCTTTCAACAGCATACCAAAAGTTGCATTGGAGCAACTGGAAAACTGGAAACAATTTATGGATTGCTGTAGGGTATGCCTGTCAGTGAGCTGTATGTTTGTTTGGCTTTTCCATAAAGCTTTCTTTTTTTCTAGGCTATGATCTAGGCCGGATAAAGTGTGATGAACGTGCTTCTGTTTCCAGTGTGATGGTCCCCATGGTCATGGCCACGTGCCCGGCCTGTATGTCTTGCATATATATACTGTACAGCCCATGTATATTTTACTTTGTGTGTGCTGTCCCATGACCTTTCTAAACATGGTTAGGAGCTACATAGCTAATTTGTGTGCACGCACATGCACACACGCACTCATTAGCACTGGTAGGCTCACACACACACACACACACACACACACACACACACACACACACTCACACTCACACCCACACGCAGAAACACATACATAAAACATGTTCCAGTGAATTACTGGCATGTGATGATTAGGGACAGGGCTGCTCTCATTACACGCTGACACTCTGACTGAATTTCCGAGCTCTACAACTACAACTTCTACAACATATTTATGTCACGCACGCAAGAAAATGACCAGATGATTTGTGGGGGATATCTTTTATCTATAGCATCTCATATATTCCCTTAGGGTATATATGAGAAGAACATTCTCTGCTCTCTGTGTTCTGTGTGTGTGTGAGTGTGCATGTGTGTGTTTGTGGCTTGTAATCTATTTCCCAAATCCCCCCTTAAAGCAAAACCATGATTTTTTTGGGCCACCCTTTTTCATATATATATATATATATCTCCATTGATCACAGCCGTTCTCTCTCTCTCTCTCTTTCTTTCTCTCTCTCTGCCTCTGTCTCTCTCTCTCTCGCACTTTTGCTCTCGCACTCTCTCTGAGTCTTGCCTAGTTAGAGAGGAACATGGAGACCTTCACCCTTCATTCTTCTCATCATCCTCTTCCTCTTTGCTTGCCGAGGTTCACATTGGATGTGTTGCGGAGCAAACTGCAGTCAATGCCGTTTCACATTCCAACTGCAGTCGGCTGCATTTGTTCAGTGTGCCAAATGTCTAATATGTGATGCCGCAAGAAGAATTTACACTTTGAGATGTCCAAGCTAGGATCCAACAAATGACCCTGAATCAGGCAATCATGAGACTTTGTATTGTGCTTTGCAAAGAATACATTACATTTACATTTACATTTAGGGCATTTAGCAGACGCTTTTATCCAAAGCGACTTACAATAAGTACATTTGTCATCATAAGAAGTGAAACAATATATCGCTGTCGGTACAGTAAAGATGTTCATAGAACCAAGTGCAAGTACTAACAATCGCCAGGCCAACCCATTCCCCGTATACAGCAGTGATAGCTAGCTACTGCAGATGCTACACAATTAATTACATGCTACGCAAGATGCATATGCTACACAATTAAGTACATGCAACACAATTACCCTATAAGTACAATGAATGAATACAACGTGCATTCAAGTGCGTTCATTAAGTACCAGGACGTACAACAGACAATAGTACAACCTGTGTACAACAATGAGACAGAAACAACCTACACTCGTTCATATGTTGTTCTGTTCAACACAACGTGGTCCAAAATAGAAAGGTTGTGTAAGACCGCAGTTAGCCTTTGACTCTTTGGTTTCATGTTGTTTTCTGGAGGAACATGTTGTTTATTCTCTCTCTCTCTCTCTCTCTCTCTCTCTCTCTCTCTCTCACTCTCTCTCACTCTCTCTCCGTTAGTGTCTCTCTCCATTAGTGTCTGTCACCACTGTGTCTTTCAGAAGCTGAGCCCTCTTGTGATGTGATGCATTTTCACTGTGTGTGCGTGTGCGTGTGTGCGTGTGCATGTGTGTGTGTGTGTGTGTGTGCGTGTGCGTGTGTGTGTGTAAGTGTACTCTCTCTCTCTCTCTCTATGGGGGCTGTTGAACCCCTGTGTGGGTGGTAGGTGCAGGTCCCCTCTCGTGGCCAATATAAATAAATAAAGTAAAAGCTAGGTGTCAAAAGGGTCATGAGGGCTGTTACAGGGTGAGAAGGCAGACCTGGGGGGAGAAGAGAGAGAGACAGCGGGCAGAGGGCCGGCGGACAGAGACCACAAATACAGGAGTAGTGTGGGCATTGAGATGTTTGTTTGTTTGTTTCTGACAGAGCTAGACCGGTCTACCTTGGTTGGGGGGGGGGGCGGTGTCGTCCTGTCTGTCTTTCTGTCTATTGTTACGTGTACGCAACCTAGCTCATGAACTGACCCTCTTTCCCCTCCTCCTTCTGCTCTCCTCACCAGATGTCGAGAAGGATACCAGGGCATCCGCTGCGACCAGTTCCTCCCCAAGACCGACTCCATCCTGGCTGACCCGAGTAAGCTTGCTCCACGAATCCACCGACACATCCCAAGTTGGATTTATTGTTCGGGGATACTTCGTGTGAATTGCGACCACCGTCGTCGTACATCATTCCCGTCAAATTAACACACACGTCGGATTTCCCCGGAGGGGCTGAAGTGTTGAGAGTTTTAATGCTACAGCAGTGCAATATCAAGGTGTTCTGTGTGTGTGTGTGTGTGTGTGCGTGTGTGTGTGTGTGTGTGTGTGCGTGTGCATGTGTGTGTGTCTGTGTGTGTTTATATATGAGAGGTGGCATCACTCCAATACTAACCACGGGCTCACTGCATTGAAAAGGTCACAGACTAGGGGACAAGATGAAATGAGGCCGACCAAGTCATACGGCTCCTCTATGTGTGAGCCATAACATTAGAAGTCATTATTTTCCGCTGACCTTTCTGCGACCGCGTGTTCACCGATTCCTGGTCAGAAGTTAATTCTAAAGGTTGACGTGCCGTTCTAAGTAGGTTGTTATCCCTTCTCCTGCCCAACTGCATTCAGATGTGTAAAACTCACTGTTCTACATATGAATATGGAAAAAAAACGAACTAACTGACATAACCTAACATGTCTATGTTTTTAAAGGTTTATAGGTTTTAAAGTCAATACCTTGAAAGAATGGTTTGCTCACAAAAGTGATTAGCACATTGCAAGATCAGTTAGGAACATGACATCTAATCAAATCAAAGCTGGGGTAGGCAATCTATTTTAGAAGCATATTTGTCAATAAATCAAATGCTCTGACAAAATGAAGAAAGAAATCCAATACATGTGGCTGTTACAGGCCTGTAACGAGCCCTTCCAATCATTTAAATTGGCCCAAATGAAATGATTGGATGGCTTACCGGTCTGTCTGCCTACCCACCCGGCTACCTGCTCATACCCGTGCACTCATTGCGCTGACCGAAGTCTTCCACCAGGCTAGACAGATCTATTGCTAAAGCTAGCAAGCTAGTCACGTGTTTGGGGGAGTGGCTTCAGAGAGGAGGCTGAAGAGAGGGATGTTTTGGGTTGGAAACCTTCTAAAGCTAGCTTACTCTGGCTGTTTTCTCCAAATGGCCTACCCAACCAGGCAACCAGTATGCAACAAGTATACAGTAAGCCTTTTTCTGAACTTGCTGATTCCAAAGTACTAGTTTTCTTAGTGGAAGCGTATTCATGGTACGATGTAACAGAGGGTGTGCTAGTTGAATTGCCTATGGAAAGAAGACGATGTGCCTGTAGAATCCTAACCCAAACGTAAAACCTATCCCATACCGCACAAAAGAAATCACACAAAACATTATTAACCAAATCACAATGTAGACAGAATGGCAATATTAACAGAAGCCCAATCCATACCGTATCGGTTCTCATGAATCATTGTTCACGAGTAGTGTGAGGTCCCTGACAAATACCGCCCCCGTTTATCACCCTTTCAATTGGATTTGAGTCTAACTCAGGGTTACACTTACACACAGTTAACAAAAAGTCTCAAAGCATTGTTTTAGCGTATACTTTAAAAGAAAAAGGATGGGACAGGGATGTTATCGCTCATGCACAGCCCTCGATCCCTGCTTGAATCAATTGCCATACTGCCGACGCTTTGCCAATTGAACGGCTCTTCCTAGCTGATAAACATGTTCCGTGGTTGGTGGACGGCATGTCATTACCGGCGAGGGGGACACCCAGGAAGCAGTCATAACTTTATATTGGCTGACTGGTCTTTATCACGCCTCACCTCCACTAACGACTATCCCTAGTATCAGTGCCTCATTATGTGCTGTTCCCCACCTGCTTGAATGGAGCTGAAGGGACCATGGCATTTGGACCAATCACATGAGGGTATGGCAGAGAGACACCTCGCACCTCGCAAAAGCTCTATCCCTGTTTGAAAGAATCAATTGTCAGATTGCTCGTACGTCCTTTCTTTTTGTTTTCCTGCACACACACACACTGCATCGGTGCACACACATACACACGACACACCGCACTCTACACATCACATGCATACACACAACACACAAACCACTGTACACCTCACACACATACACACAACACACATACCACTCTACGCCGTGCAAACTACCACAACGATACGACACACACACACACCACTCTACATCCAATCACAAATTCTACACCTCACACACATGTAAACACACAGGCACACACATATCACCACAAATCGACGTCACATTTTACAACACAGATCTAGACCACAAGCCAATGCTCTGTAACACACACCACTTTAAACATCACGCACACACACACACACACACGCACACACACATGCACACACACACACACACACACCAACACCACAAATCCACACCACACACCCATGTAAACCCACATACACACAAACAACATGGCGCTCTAGACATCACACACACACGCACGCACACACACACACACACACACACACACACACACACACACACACACACACACACACACACACACACACACACACACACACACACACACAAATCCACACCACACGCCCATGTACAGTGGTCAGACCTCACTCCCCCTCCCTCCTCCTCTCCTCTCTGCTGCGGTCACCTGAGGACCTCAGACATGGACACATCTCCACAATTGGGAGGGGGGGGGGGGCATATCAGCTGATATCTTGGGGGGGGGGGGGGAGGCCAGCCAGAAGGAGACTTGCGACCCATATGTCGGACCACGCAGAAGGGACCAGGAGGAGTGAGTCATCCAAGGAGATGGGTGGAGGGGGAGCCTCGGAACCACCTGGGGAAAGTCTGATTGATTTTACGCCAGAGAGTGTTGATCAAATATCACGTTATTATTCTTTTTGGAGTTATCATCTTAAGAGAGAGGTGGATTTATTCTTCTTATTTATTCTATAATGCAAGTGTTCCTCTCCAAGGAAATAACCGGGCAAACACAGAGAATCCCTTGGGTTGATCTAAAGTCACATACGGGCCAGCTCTTATGACTCATGATGATGAGCGGATCACAGAAATGTGCAGCGGCTCCAATGTAGCAAAGCAATGCAATCTTATAGAAACTGTGGCACTTTTGCTAATCGTCCCTCACTCTTTGTTCCATGAGGGAACATACAGAGCTCAGTTGTCAGTGTGGATTTCTCTCTCGTCTCTCACTGCCTCCCACATCGCCTTCTGTTTTGTCTTGAATATTTACATCTATACCCCTGCCATGGCAAACCAAAAGCTAGGGGAATTCATTTTGCAATGCAGAGACACACCCAATTATAATCACCATATCCTGATCTGTAGAACAGGCATTGTATCAGAGCTCACAGGTGGACAGATATAGGGAGTGGGTTGATATTTCCACTTCAAGACAACATTTTTAATTCAGGCGCTCTATCATCTCTGTGGGGATCTGATTTCATGCACGACGGGTTCTGATCAAGGCACCGGCGCACACAGTGTTGATTCACAGAGAGGCGTGCCACGGCAATACAGGAGAGACCATAAAAGGTGTGACTCCCGAGCCCCATCCGTGGTTCCATTGTGCACAGTGTGGAGGCCCCACTAATGTCGCCTCACGTTGTGTCCCGCTCACATTGTTACACGCGTGTACCCTCGCTATAGAGCAACACGCACGACAGCAATGGGGTTCACCCCTGAGCACACACGTCGGGGCGTGGCTCTCCTCAGAGAGTCTCAGCCCGTGTCTCAGCCACCACTGAGACACGGGCGCTTCACTTGAAAACATGCATGACGGGCACAATGCATATCATGGAGCCAGAGCCATTGAGCTATCTATTGGGTATCATATTTATTTATTGACCAACACACACTGAGCCGGGGTTTATGGAAAGGTATTTGAGCATTAGCCAATGTTGTTTTTGTTGCAGCATGCAGAGATTATTCAGAGAAATTTGCTATCGCTACTTTCCGTTGCCATGGCAGGTGTATTGTACCTTGTGGATTGCTTTATTAAAACCCAGCATGCTGTTGTGACTGGGAGTGCTCACTGCACCCGGGTCTGTCAGCATTTTTGTGTGTGTATGTGTGTGTGTGTGTGTGTGTGTGTGTGTGTGTGTGTGTGTGTGTGAGTGTGAGTGTGTGTATGTTCATATGTATGTATGTATGCATGCATTTGGGCGTTTGTGTGTGTGTCTGTGTGTGTATGCGTGTGTGTGTGTGTGTGTGTGTGTGTGGGGGGGGGGGGTGTGTGTGTGTGTGTGTGTGTAGAATCTTTTATGCACTTCTTGTCTTATCTTCATTGTTCAATATAAGTTGCTTTGGACAAAAGCGTCTAAAATGTAATATAGGCTAATGTTATGTATATTTGTATATGCATTTATGTATGTATGTAAGTGTGCAATTCTGTGTGTGTGCGTGTGTGTGTGTGTGTGTGTGCGTGCGTGCGTGTGTGTGTGTGTGTGTGTGTGTCAGCGTGCGTGCACGGCCGTGCGCTGCATGCGCAGTAGAATTGGGACCCAGTACTTCCTTTGCGCTAAAAGACGATGAGCAAGGGGCTGGATTATGGCTTAGGAGACCACAAACAACTCTGGCGTTGGCTCTCGCTCTCATACCAAACGTGGGAGGGAAGCCAATCCCCAGCTAGTGGGAGATAGATAAGGAAATGTCATGGGGGTGCAGGCGTGCCTTGTCTGATAGCGCTGATGCCAAAGCTGGGAAATGTCATTTTGAGATGATCTCTGGGTGGGCTCAACCATTTGTCTTCTCTTATAGGATGCGATTCCCTACCTGCTCTATCGCCTTACACTCGTTGTCTTCTCGATAATTATCATGCAATCGTTCAACACCGCGCAATTTATGCATGTAGTATACCAACAGACTCTTAGGGCAGTTTCCAAGGATCCAAGGCCTGAATAAACGAGAAGAAGAAATATTAAGTTTCCAGGCGTTTAGAGTCAAGGCCGGTGAAATCAATGCTAACTGCTTGCTTTGTGCTAGGAGTCAAAACAACCTTGATGAATCCAAATAACACTTGTACCTAAAAAACCTTGTGTTGCTGAACTCCATATGGACAAATAAGAAAATTATATTGTAGCCGTGCGTGCGTGGTGAAGACTGCTGAACCCGGTTTCAGCTGGAATGTGTTTGTCTATTGCTGGGTCATGGGACTAAGTATGTCAAGTGAATTGCATTCATAATATCTAATTCACAGCAGAGCTGATATTGAATCGGCTGCTGGGCCTGTATCCTGCAAACTTCCCATCATACCCAGAGATTCAATAAAACAGGAAATAATCCTCATATGAATACAATTCTAAGGCTGTCTTCCCCAAAGAGAGAGAGAGAGAGAGAGAGGAAGAAAAAATAGCGGGAGGAAAAAGCGATCCTATTAGTTACCCTCATTGCGTTTTAGACAAACCCATTACCCACTAACCCACTAAAGCTTTAAAGAAGAGACCGTTCCATGATATTTGCCTGAAAATAGTCAACTGAGGCCCATCCAGGGTCTGTTCCCCCCCCCCCCCTCTCACCGCCACATTGGACACGTACACACTGCAGAGATAGCCAGAGAATAAAAGGAAATTCCTATTGAGCGGGAACGATTTCATATCAGCCGGTCGCTGCGGTGCGAGGCGGGAATTCCTCCCGTTCATCATCACAGATATGGAAGGGTCTGGAAGGGTCTGGACAGGGGGGGGGGGGGGAGGGTGGGCTAAGACATGATGGAAATAAAACAACCCACACAGTGTCTTATTCTGTACAACATCTCCGTTATGCTCTTTTAAATATCTCTCTCTGAGTCCTAAATCCTGGGACTGATCAAGACACACACACACACGCACACGCACAAGCACACACACACACACACACACACGCACACACACACACATGCACACGCACACTAATGGACCTGTGTAGCCTAATTTACAGTGATGCATGGTTCTTGTCATCTGGTTGTTACCAAAGAATATTCCGGCGCTATGCAGATTACCCATTTGTGTCAGGGTGGCGGCACTTTAGAGGAGTCATTGTTTTGCTGTTTAGTGCCCCCCCCCCCCGCCCGCCTGCCGTCCCCGACCCCTTCAAGGTAAAGTGATAACTCATGCATTCTAGCGAGCGGAATGGGGCTGTGGTGGTCTTTATATATCCTAAAGGCTCTCATTCTTTGCCGTCGTTCTCCCTTGTCTCTGTTTATTTCCCCCAAATGTTTGTATATCATTCCCTCTTCCCTCCCTCATTTCTCTCTCTCTCTCTCTCTCTGTCTCTCTCTGTCTCTCCGTCTTTCTCTCTCTCTCTCTCTCTCTCTCTCTCTCTGTCTCTCCGTCTCTCTCGCTCTCTCTCTCTCTCTCTCTCTCCCTCCGTCTCTCTCGCTCTCTCTTTCCGTTGTGCTCATTCTCATTAGCAGCAGACGGTAGAGCAGCATGGTCTGCCAGCCCATTTTCTCTGTTACCCGGCGAACCCCCCCCCCCCCCCCGGCGCGTCCCTCACTTCATCAGCCCGTCCTTCCTAACGACCACCACATCGTCTCTGAGAGCGGCGCTCGTGTGTGTCCGGCCGCCGTCGTGTCCCCACGTCTCCCCTCGTCGTCGTCGTCGTCGTCACGGGGCCCCCTATGCGGTGAAGCCCGCCGTTGGTCACCTCACCCCAGTGCCGTCCCCAACCTCGCCCTTCCCTGCCTTCTTCCTTCTTGTGCGTGTGTGCGTCTGCGCTTCGTCGTTTTCACCCCGATTAACGGCCCGGGGAAGTACTGAGTCACGGTTCGCTCGTAGACACAGGCCAGGCTGTTCGTATATTGACATTTACATTTTACATTTAGGGCATTTTACAGCAGATGCTTTTATCTAAAGCGACTTGCAATAAGTGCTTTTGTCAGAAGAAGGTGAAACAACAATATATCGCTGTCAGTACGGCAAGGACGTTCATAGAACCAAGTGCCACGTACTAACAATCGCCAGGTTCGCCCGTTCCCCGACTGCAACAGAGATAGCGAGTCAGTCTGCAATATCCCCCCCCCCCCGAAGCCCCCATATAGACATCCGTCTAGCCACAGCTGTATCCATTCATCTACACATCTGGAGATATGTATCAGACACGCTTCATGCCCTGGGAGG
>NC_140277.1:14541550-14549050 GCF_964030765.1 Micromesistius poutassou
ACTACCTCCTGAGTTACCCACCACTACCTCCTGAGTTACCCACCACTACCTCCTGAGCTGCCCACCACTACCTCCTGAGTTACCCACCACTACCTCCTGAGTTACCCACCACAACCTCCTGAGCTGCCCACCACTACCTCCTGAGCTGCCCACCACTACCTCCTGAGCTGCCCACCACATATGCTGATCAATCACTTTATTAATATCAGATTCCCATAAAGTTATGGCCATTGGATTACGGTCGATGAATTAAGCTGTGTCCACCATGTAGGACGTGGAGACCCACGATGTAGGAGGTTATCAGTTTCCTATGCCAAGCATTGGAAAGGATACTGGTCTACTGGTTTCTACTGGTATCCATGTTTCTATTGATAATCAGGTTTCTACTGTATCCCAGATCGTGTTGGTGTCTGGGTTCCCACTATAGGCAAGCCGACTTCCCAGTAGGCTCGAGTCCACGGTCTTCCTTTCCTCCTCTCCTGCTACCCTTCCCCTCCTTCCCCTCCTCCCCCTCTTCCCCCTCTCCCCTCCTCCTCTCCTGCTCCCCTCCCCCTCCTCCTCTTCTCCTCTCCTGCTCCTCTTCTAACCTCCCCTCCTCCCCCCACCTCCCTCTCCTCCCTCTCCTCCCTTCTTGGGGCTTGGGGACCGTATGGGTTCTGAAGCCAATCGATCTGCCAGCCTCATCACTAGCGGATCCATTTTAATGCCATTGTAACTAAATCGTGTTTAGTCCCAGCCCCCTTCCAAACTTAATCCAATCAGGTTAGAACGAGACAAAGGGCCCGCCTGCCTCACATACATTTTTATTTTAAAAGAAAAGGATGGATAGAGGGAAAAAATATGAAATGTGATTATCCATGGAGGAAGGACTAAATTAAAAGGGTACAGTGACTTAATGCAACCTGTAGAGTCGCTGTAATCCCAGTAAAACGTCACTGGAAAACATCCCAGGAAACACACGCCCGGGACACAAACTAAAGCTGTATTATTCAGCAGATAGAGGATCTTTGGCTTTTTAAAATAAAACTTAAAGGCAGATGTACCATCAGATGTTATTTAGATCACCCCCTATACAATCTATCATTGGTCAGACTACAAAGTAAGTATACGACAAGAAAGCGATCAACACTTAGAAGAAGATAGAGATAAATAGTTGGACAGTGGCCTAGTGTTTTGCGTGAAATGTCAATCGATAGCCCACTCCTTTCACACACACACACACACACACACACACACACACACACACACACACACACACACACACACACACACACACACACACACACACACACACACACACACACACACACACACACACTAGTAAGACAGACTTTTGATTCAACACATTTAGAAGTGAACTGACTCTGATTTGGACCAATTAGAGAAAATATAAAGAGGAGAACAAACTGCATCGACATCTTAACAGGATTTCAATGCAACAAAAAATGGGTCGTTGGGTGGATCTTCACTAAGCCCTACAATCATTGGTAGATCTTCACTATGCCCTACAGTCATTGGGTAGATCTTCACTAAGCCCTACAGTCATTGGGTAGATCTTTACTATACCCTACAGTCATTGGGTAGATCTTTACTATGCCCTACAGTCATTGGGTAGATCTTCACTATGCCCTACAGTCATTGGGTAGATCTTCACTATGCCCTACAGTCATTGGGTAGATCTTCACTATTCCGTACAACCATTGGTAGATCTTCAATAAGTCCTACATTGGTTAGATCTGTATTTCCCAGCATACACCTCTCTCCCACTGTGAGCTCTGCCTCCATTGATAATCACTACACTAGAAACTGATCAGCAGGGAGGGATGGGATCAATAATAGAAATAAGGAAGAGAGACAATTAAAATAAGAAAGAAGAAAAGAAAGAAGGAAAGCATAAAAAGATGAAAGAAAGACAACTGTAAATGGACTCCTCTGGAAAAACTCCAAGAACAGACAAAGACATTCTGAAACCTTGACTAATGAAATAAGAAATAAAACGGATTAAAGTTTCATGAAACAAAGTACTAGGATTGGTGCTGTGTGTGTGTGTGTGTGTGTGTGTGTGTGTGTGTGTGTGTGTGTGTGTGTGTGTGTGTGTGTGTGTGTGTGTGTGTGTGTGTGTGTGTGTGTGTGGGGTCAGTTAAACAGATCAGGAACAGGTTTGGGGGGGCTGCTAGAGTCCATGAAGGTTAAACATATTTCACCTATTACACACACACACACACACACACACACACACACACACACACACACACACACACACACACACACACACACACAAGCCCGCAAGTCACATCCATTATTAATTATGTTGCTGCTGCTGCTGCTAATGTAGGATAAATATTGATAGTGATTTATTTTTTGGTGTGTTTTAAACGCTCTGGGAGGCTGATATTACAGGGTGGTGTGGCTCTCTGAGATATAGGACTAGGAGCTAAAGTTCTCTAACACGTGACAGCCCATCATACACTTAATTAATTAATGAAGCACATATTAGTTTGTTTTTATTACCGCGGTGTGCGCCGTGTCACAATGACAACTCCTCCGGCCAAATATGAGCCAATTCCACAGGAGGGTGGGGACGACTCAGACCAAACGTCCACACAGAGACGTTGTTCTTCAACACTGGAGGAGGCTCACATGTGAAGCGGTAGAGATTCAAAGGTAAAAGAAGAGAAGTTGAAGTCTGAGGGTTTTTTGTTCACTCACAGTGAACAAATAAGTGAGCTGATTGTGAATGAATCGAAAAAAAAACAAGTTACGACGGTGAGTCTGAGAATAAGGGGATAGAGAGATGGACGTCTGTCTGAGTGAGGGGTCACAACAAAAAGGGCATATTTGAAGAATATCATACATTAAAGCTAGGGTGGAAGACTTGTGGTGAAAGACTAGATTCTGAAACCACCCCCCCCTCCAGGTCTTGCTCCAAAGCCTGTCCCCATACACATGCCTAGCTCTCTGGCTGTAAGGTCTGCCTTGTGGAAGACTGCGGTCATGTGCAGTGATAGCACAGCCAGAGTGAGTGCAGGTAGGTAGGCAGACAGACAGGTAGGTAGGTAGGCAGACAAATAGGTAGGCTGTGGATTTATTTAGTTTTTTGTCATTTGATTTGATTCCTGCTGTCAGGACGTCAAGAGAATTTCAACAAATATGAAAAAGAAATGCTTCTAAAAATAGACTGCCTACCCTAGCTTTAAAAGAGGCGGGAGGATGAGCGATGTAGAGAACCACCCCCCTTCACCCAGCTACCCTTTTACCCCCCTCACCCACCCCTCTTTTTAGCCCCCTCACCCTTCTGACCCACTGGCCACCCCTCACTCTGCCACCCTAGCCCTCCTCACCCAGCCACCCCCAGTAATATGGAGGTCCTATTCCTGAGTGACACAGCATAGCGTTGTTGTCATGGTGTGTGTGGGGGGGGGGGGGGGGTGCTATAATAATCGTTATTTCACATAAAGAAAAAAAAAAAAGAAAGTAGCTTTGACTTCAGATGAGTTGAAACAATGGCGTTGGTTGCTAAAGAGGGTAGGCCTACTACTTCCCTTTATGGCAATTTTTGGGATTTAGACCTAATGAGAGTGGACAGCCAAGGGACACGACCGACGTTGTGTGCAAGGTCTGCTCATGTGTAATCCGCGCAATAGACGGGCAGACGACCGATCTACATGACCACTTTATGCGCCTCGCAGAAGTTAATAGAAATTATGATAAACAAAATATCACAGAGCATAGAGCAGGATTGTGAACGTTTACAATGTCTCATGTCAATTTACAATCTGGTGCTCATGTGTGATCCGCGCAAAAGACAGGCAGACGACCGACGATCTACATGACAACTGTTGCGTGTGCGTGCGTGCGTGGCATCCCAATGGTGGCTCTCCATCGTGATGGTGGTCAGCCATCACGATGGACGATGACATCAGCACAACCCTAACACAGCAGCAGTAATACCCAATGCTCTCCGCAAGGGTTGGATTGAAACAGAATCATTCCTCCATTTGAAAGGTGAAAACAGAGATGGTCTCACCTTCTCATAAACTGGACCATATTTTTTTTTTTACTGCATTTATATAGCGCATTTTTTGTAACTAGTGGCCACCCAAATCGCTTTACAATATTGCCTGACATTCACCCATTCATACATTCACACACCGATGGCGGCATCAGCCATGCAAGGCGACAGCCAGCTCGTCGGGAGCAGTTAGGGTTAGGTGCCTTGCTCAGGGACACCTCAACACTCATCTAGAAGGAGCCGGGGATCGAACCAGCAACCTTGCGGTTACCAGCCAACCCGCTCTACCCCCTGAGCTAATGCCGCCCGTACCATGTATGATGAAATCAGATACCCATTCTTCAACATTTAGAAAGGAGAAAATCCTGATTCCCCAACCTCCAAAAAGACCAGACAGAACAACTTCTACTTGGAAGACATGTAAACCCAGCCCAGCTGGCTGGGGAGTGAATATCAGCATGGTACAGAGAAAGCAATGGTTCCTCATGAAAGAAAGGAAATGACAAAGAGGGGAGAAGCAACATATGTATTCCATTGTGTGTCTGTTGCTTTGTACTGTCCAATAGGTCTATTTATTGTGTGCGTGCAATTTGTTTATATATAAACTTGATACGTTATCAACACATTGCTGTGCATCTTTATTTCCATGCATTGGCAACATGTTTTTTCATTTAAATGTCATGCCAATAAAGCTTTATTGCATTAAATTGAGTGAGAAATAGTGAGAGAGGTAGAGAGAGACCCTTTCAACATCAACTGTTTGCACATGATTTTGTTAACACACACACACACACAAATAGGTGAGCTGATTGTGAATGAATGGAAGAAAGGAATGTGAAAGAAGAAAGAGTTACGAAGGTGAGAATAAGGAGATAAAGAGATGGACAATAATCTGTGTGTGCATGTGTGTGTGTACTCAGTGGCTACTCGTTACACCAGTTCATTAATGCAACCATTCAACATACATTAGTGCTGCTAGTAAAATACTTTGTTATTAGGTGCCAAGCACAAAGTGCGAGGAAACCTATTGTAATTCATCTTCTCTTTTGTTGACCCTCCACAGTCCCTGAAACCATCTTCACATTCAGTATGTTTTCAATATCCCAACCCCCACTCTCTCTTTCTCTTTCTTCCTTCATTGCTCCAAAAATTCATTTTCAATGTCCCTTTCTTCAGATGGATTTATAATTCAATTCCTGCTTCCTGGCCCAAGCATGTCAGGGTGTGTGTGCGTTAGTGTATGTGTTAGTGTATTAGTATCTGTGTGTGTGTGTGTGTGTGTGTGTGTGTGTGTGTGTGTGTGTGTGTGTGTGTGTGTGTGTGTGTGTGTGTGTGTGACTGCACATGTGCGTGTGTGTGACTGCGCGTGTCTGTGTGTGTGTGTGTGTGTGTGTGTGACTGAGCGTGTGTGTGTGACTGCACATGTGCGTGTGTGTGACTGCGCGTGTCTGTGTGTGTGTGTGCGTGTGGCAGGTGCAGACCCATTGGTGTTGTCCGTCTCAGCTCTGTGTTAAAGACACCTGGAGAGGAGCCTGCCTTTGTTTCACTTTCTCTTTCTCTCTTTCTTTCTTTCTTTCTTAAACTTTCCTTCTCTCCATCTTTCTTTCTCACTTTGCCTTCCTTTCCTTCTGTCAGTCAACAGTTACTCTGACGTTTTCAACAGTAAATACCGGATTCACCTTTAAGTCCAGCCGGCACACAGACAATGCATGCTTTCCATAATGCGTCAGATAGAGGGTGATGGCTTAGTCTCAGGTCAGTCAGACAATGGCCCACCCCTCCTGGGGGAGACCAGCGACCGGTCCACTAAGCACCAGGGGCCGATTCAAGCACTAGCTCCTTTGGTTACAGCTGGATTCTTCTGAAGACGGAGGTTCCAGAAGACGAAGACCGATGTGTTTGTACAGTGGCCAGCCCACTACACAGGTTTAATTAAACCTTTACAGACGCTGTGTCTGAGGACGGTGGCTGAAGCTGGTCTTCCCACCCGCTCAGGTTGAGTTTAGCGTCGGTACTGGCCTACGGTTCCCCTGTTGGCCGAGGAGAGAGAGCCATAATGAGAAGATGATGCTATCGCTTCAGACGATAGCATCCTAAACGCTCCTCTTCTTAACCAGGATGTAGTCAGCCCTATCCCCTGTAGCTCCTCTGGTGGGTTCCATTAGAGCCAGTCCATGGTCCGTCTACTAAACCCCGTCCAGCAACATGATCCGGAAACACATCTAAAGAAAGACAACCTAGCGCCCCCTTCACCCAACTACCAGCTAGCCTTCAGACTTTAATATAAAGTCTGATGAATGATGGATGGGAACAGCCAAATAAGTACACTAGTGGTCTGTCTATATGACTCTATAGTGGAGTAGAGGTCTGTCTATAGGGCTCTATAGTGGTCTGTCTATAGGGCTCTATAGTGGAGTAGTGGTCTGTCTATAGGGCTCTATAGTGGTCTGTCTATATGGCTCTATAGTGGAGTAGAGGTCTGTCTATAGGGCTCTATAGTGGAGTAGAGGTCTGTCTATAGGGCTCTATAGTGGTCTGTCTATAGGGCTCTATAGTGGAGTAGAGGTCTGTCTATAGGGCTCTATAGTGGTCTGTCTATAGGGCTCTATAGTGGAGTAGTGGTATGTCTATAGGGCTCTATAGTGGTCTGTCTATAGGGCTCTATAGTGGAGTAGAGGTCTGTCTATAGGGCTCTATAGTGGTATGTCTATAGGGCTCTATAGTGGTCTGTCTATAGGGCTCTATAGTGGTCTGTCTATAGGGCTCTATAGTGGTCTGTCTATAGGGCTCTATAGTGGTCTGTCTATAGGGCTCTATAGTGGTATGTCTATAGGGCTCTATAGTGGTCTGTCTATAGGGCTCTATAGTGGTCTGTCTATAGGGCTCTATAGTGGAGTAGAGGTCTGTCTATAGGGCTCTATAGTGGTCTGTCTATAGGGCTCTATAGTGGTCTGTCTATAGGGCTCTATAGTGGAGTAGTGGTTTGACTATGCGGCTCTATAGTGTTCTGTCAATTCATACTTTGCGGTCACGTGACTACCATGGATACCTGGAGGGCATCAAACGCTGGCAAAATAGCGATGAACAACGGCCAACCAGGGGAATTGCAGCCTTGCAGATTTCCGATACTTAAATCAATCAACTATTTAGACCATAACCATAACCATCACAAAATGTTAAAATTAGATACGAAGAGAAGATAAACATACTCAGAACTTGTGATCCATACACAGCACTCGCTGATGTATTCATTGCTTTGAAGCTGGCAAAGACTTGGAGTTTGGAGATATTTACATTTATCTCATATAGAATCCGTCACCTTATACCGCACAAAAATTGAAAGCCTACGGATGGGTTAACAACGCTGTCGTATGGGAGGTGAAAAACAGGAATATCTTCATAATCAAAGCAAAGGTGAATGTTACTATTCCACCATCCACTATGAAATGTCCCCTTTTGTCCGCGATTACATAGCCAATGTGGTCTTA
>NC_140277.1:14554050-14629050 GCF_964030765.1 Micromesistius poutassou
AAATGATCGGCTTCCACCGCCCGGCTAACACAGTCTGATAAGATGGGGTGGGGGGGGGGTGGGGGGGTGGTGACACGCAGGTGGAGGTGGGGGGGCGCGGGAGGGGGGGGCGGGGGGGGGGGGGGGGGCGGGGGGGACCTTGTCAGGAGATAAGGCCACTTTGACACGAGACAGGCTGAACCTTAAGGCGTGGAGCGGCCTGGCGGAGGAGGGTTGCCGTGGTGAGGGGGGGGGGGGGGGGGGGGGTCTAAAAGTGGGGCTCCTTCCTTATCTGATCCATCACTTATCTCTCCTGTCTGCTCTACATCGATGCCCTAATGGTGCAGCTGTATCACGGGGTGTGCGCGTATGAACGGTACTGTCAGACAACTATGGACACAAACATGGCTACTTGATACAAGAACTGCACAAATAAACACAACTCATCGGTGTCAGGAGTGTACACGCGATGCACAACGGCCGTAATACGGCGATGCAGTGAACTACTGACTCACACTTCTGTTTTCCAATATTTGAATGCTGGATTTCTTTGGCTGCTGTTCAGTGTGTGTAGTGCGTTGTGTGTTCAGTGTGTGCTGTGTGTAGTGTGTTGTGTGTGTGTTGTGTGTTCATTGTGTGTTGTGTGTGTTCAGTGTGTGTAGTGCGTTGTGTGTGTAGTGCGTTGTGTGTTCAGTGTGTGTTGTCTGTAGTGTGCTGTGTGTAGTGTGTTGTGTGTTCACTGTGTGTAGTGCGTTGTGCGTTCAGTGTGTGTTGTGTGTGGTGTGTGTAGTGTGCAGTGCGTTGTGTGTTCAGTGTGTAGTGCGTTGTGTGTTCAGTGTGTAGTGTGTAGTGCGTTGTGCATCGTGTGTTCAGTGTGTGTTGTGTGTAGTGTGTAGTGCGTTGTGTGTTCAGTGTGTAGTGTGTAGTGTGTAGTGCGTTGTGTGTTCAGTGTGTAGTGTGTAGTGTGTGGTGCGTTGTGTGTTCAGTGTGTAGTGTGTAGTGTGTAGTGCGTTGTGTGTTGTGTGTTCAGTGTGTAGTGTGTAGTGCGTTGTGTGTTCAGTGTGTAGTGCGTTGTGTGTTCAGTGTGTAGTGCGTTGTGTGTTCAGTGTGTAGTGTGTAGTGCATTGTGTGTTCAGTGTGTGTAGTGTGTAGTGCGTTGTGTGTTCAGTGTGTAGTGCGTTGTGCGCGCGTGTCAGCTCTAAGGGAGCAGCGTCTCTCCCAGCCCTCTGATGTCGTGTGACAGAGAGGGAGCGGGCCGATAGAGTTGCTTACACAAACAAGCGCCACACAGCAGACAGTAATCCATATATGCATGCTGACACTGCACCCACATATTGTTTTTAATAACTTATTGTGTCTCCCTCTCTCTCTCTCTCCCCCTCCCTCACCCCGCCTCTCCCTATCACACTCTTTTTCTCTCCCCATGTGCTGAACCAGAAGATCACTTGGGCATTGAATTCATGGGTAAGTGAAGTTGGATTTTTCTAAATTCTGTTTGAATCCGTTACGCGGCTCAAAGTTAACAACGCGACACTCATGCATGCATATCGGAGTGGCACTGCGTCAACGTGGATACAAATAGAGTAACAAATAAATAAAGAGTCCATTACTTACCATGACACATTGAGTCACACGTACACAGTAATCATCACTTTAATTCGTGGACCGGATGTAAAGCCAGACGTACTGTGGAAGAGATACAAAGGACATTGGGGCCACGGCAGCACACATCCACACCTAGCTGTTCAGCAATTCATGTATGCAGCTCCTTTGGCACATTAATGTGTCTGGTATGTGCTTATTGCTTTTCTCTCATCTTCTGTTCTGTTTCCCATCACTCGCTCTCCCGCTCTCCTCCCTCTCTCCCTCTCTCCCTCTCTCCCTCTCTCCCTCTCTCTCTGTCTTATTCACTATGTCATGCACTTGCTGGTGAAGTGTCCTTCCACATCACTAATATACTGCTGTCTCCTTGGAAACAGGAGATTTTACATGATGTTGGCATTGTAACCAATGTTACCCCCTCATTAGCATGTATGTGTTTGTGTGTGTGTGTGTGTGTGTGTGTGTGTGTGTGTGTGTGCCTGCGTGAGTGCGTGCAATTCATGCGTGGGTGTCCATGGACGCTTATGTGCCCTTGCTGCTATGGTAATCATGCGATGTGAGGTGTGTGCGTGTGCGTGCGTGCGTGCGTGCGTGCGTGCGTGCGTGCGTGCGTGCGTGCGTGCGTGCGGCTGCTGGCTGTAACGTCAGCCATGACAGCTTAGCATAGCAGCGGTGGCTACCAATGGCGCTAGAGCTGGTTGCTGAAGCTGGATCCCGCCATCCCATAATCAACATGGCCGCCGACGGCGCCTCCTTCTGCTTCATTAGAGCGGGGGTCCGGGGCGGCGTACGCCCAGATCCGCCCCCCCCCCCCCAGCGGTAGCGGCAGCAGCGTTCTTTTAAGAGCAGGAAGACGAGGCTTCCTCTCAGCCTGATCTCTATCTGCTGAGCAGACAACAGACGCTTTCACACAGGAAACCTTCCTCTTCAGACGTTTAATCCCAGTTCGCTTTGCGCAGCTCTTCTCTGTCTCTTTCGATGTCTCTGTCCCTCTCTCTCTCTCTCCTTCATTGACTCCTAGTTTCTCTCTCTCTCTCCTTCATTGACTCCTAGTTTCTCTCTCCCTCTCTCTCTCCCCCTCTCCCCCTCTCTCCCCCTCTCTCCCTCTCCCCCTCTCCCCCTCTCTCCCTCTCTCCCTCTCTCTCTCTACATATACATAGCAAGCTCTACATAGATATTGGGTTAGGGTTAGTGGGTTAGTGTTAACCATCACCCTATTAAATAACGTGTTAACGAAAACCTTAGTAAACGTATCATTACCTGAGCTAACCTGAACACTATAGATAATAACTCCTACAACATAAGCTAACTGTATACTCACTGTCAGTTAATGCAATATGTACTTCATTATCTTATGTTGATTAATGGTTAATTAATGTGAATTAATGGTAAATGAATGTAGCCTTATTGTAAAGTGTTACCAACATTATGAACTTAAATTGCATTTCAGGCTTGGTATAAAAAGTTAATTAAGTTAATTGTGTCTGTGTTGTTTACAGGGCTCCTGATATACATAGTTTAATTAGTTGGGTTAGAGTCTGCAATATTAGGCAACCATTCATATTTAATGTCTCTGGCGATTTGACTAAGAGGAGTATAAACTAAACTGAATGCAAAATAGTTTGATACACAATCACACATTAATTCTTCACTTGCAGCACTTACAGTATATATCCCTGAGAATAAAAAATATTGGATTATACTGCTGGCTTGTTGAATTAAAGACCATTGTATTGGAGAAGACTTATACTGGTATTTATTTTACAATAGCAGCCCGTCACCATCATGAATTAATTCAAGGTCTAAATCTCTGAACTTACAGTCTGCCTTTCATCAGCACATGAATTTCAGATTTCTTGGAACCCTTCGTTTCCACACTTCTTTGCGTTGGTGTCTGAGCGCTGTATCTTAGCAGTCAATCATCGTCACTCATCACTCCCATCAATATTTCCTTTCCATCTGAGATCAGTGAGCTCTGACTTGAATATGTTCTTGCCGGTTGTAAATCAGTGTCTGAGGAGAATGTTACAGGCAATGATTTATGCAAGGAGATGGATTTTAAATTGCGTTCTTTCCGACTATTCTGAGGGGTGTGTGTGTGTGTGTGTGTGTGTGTGTGTGTGTGTGTGTGTGTGTGTGTGTGTGTGTGTGTGTGTGTGTGTGTGTGTGTGCGCGTGTGCATCCGGGAGTGTGTTCAAAAGTGTGTGGCTCTTGAAAGAAGCAGCCAGTTAAGCACTTAATATTATTTCCGTTTTTCACACGTTGCGTCTTGTCAGAGGAGCCCTCCCTGGCTCCTCTTGACTTTTGCGACTTGATAATTGTGGGAAAAACATTTATACAAAACATTTGGCTGCATGAAAAAAACATATATCTCTGCAGTGGCGGTGGCGTTTCACTCCGAGAGGCGTGAATATCCAGCCTCAGAAGCTAAATGTGGAACACAGAAGACAGATCATTAGAGCGGTGGCAGCCCCTGCAGGATCATCCCGGGCTCGCGACGCAGGGCGCAGCCGCGGCCGTCTGCCACTGCAGTCTGGTGCCCCCTGTTGGAAGTGTGTTGATCCAAGCCCCAGACACAAAACGTGGTTCACCCCCGGGGGGGGGGGGGGGGGGGGTGTCCCCGGAGGCAGAGAGATGTACTATTAGCATCCACCCCCGCGAGGCCACAGCTCACCACGATCAGCTTACTGCAATACGCCCCCGATTCCAACCGACCGCAGACGTAGAACGGCGATGCGAAGGTGGAAGGTGCATCGTGGCTGCTTTCGGAAGCGTTTGATTCCGCCCCGTGTCGTGGGAGGACACTCTGATGGGGAGGGAGATGTTCAGACGCGTCCAGATGTTCCCGTTCACGCACGCAAAGCCCATACGGGGAAATCTTCCGGAACATTGCAGGGAGAGAATGCGTCTGTGCGAGGGGCTCCAGTGGAGGTGTCAAAAGTGGCAGCACACGTTGGTAGAGGAAGAAGGCACTCTTTGATCAGAGACAAGTGTCCCTTAAGGCTGGGCATCAAACCAGGGACCCTTTCCTGCATGGAGATATCAGAGCCGGAGCGGTCCAGCTGCCGTGCGCTTGTCTTCAAGCAGTAGCGTATGTGTTTTCTGCTTGTTAGTGTTTATCCACCTATAAATACATGCAAAAGTCCCTAAACCAACACCAACACGGTGATAGGGTCCTGCCACCGTTCAGCACTTACCAGTCTGCCGTGACAGGACTGCTTGTTCGATTAAAGATCAGGCTGGAAATAAATGAAGTGCATGTCGATAAAAAGGGATAGGCGCTGTTCACCAGTAGACGCACTCAACAGCACCACCTCATGGCTGCATATATGTTGACACATATATCTTGTGAAGATGAGCAGCTCGGCTTTTCATGAGCTTTGTTTCATTCTTTCTTTCGACACATCTGCTTCTCTTTTCTGCTTCCCCCGTTCCCGTTTCTTACTTCTCTCTAGCCTCATGTTTTGATCCTGCTCCTTTATGGTCTGACCTGAAACAACTCACAGACGATGCCGGTCTGGAGAGTTCATGCCGTTGCGGCATATTGTAGTTCTGTGTGTCTCCAGGCCAGTGGTGCGGACTGAAGACATGGCGCCTGGCCTCTGAGTCAGCAAGCCTCCCAGCACCCCTTCAACTAGTCTCTGCACTTTGAATGTGTGTGTGCGTGCGTGTGCGCGCGCGCGTGCGTGTGTGTGTGTGTGTGTGTGTGCGTGTGTGTGTGTGTGTGTGTGTGGTGTGTGTGTGTGTGTGTGCGCGTCCATGTGTGCGTACTTATTTTAATTGCAATCATCATTATTATCATCGCAGTCTAGCAATCACCATGAATATGTGTTTTCATGTGTGTGGTTCATGTGTGTGGTCATCTTTAAAGATGACCCAGCATCATTCAACAACACAGCGATGTTTAAAAAAGAAGGCTTCATGCTACCAATGACTTCTTCTCTCTTTCTTCTTTGTCCGAAACCCTTCATCCGTTTCCATTCAAGCGTGTTGAAGTTTGACCGGTCTCCAGCTAACTCTGAACGCTGCCATCAGGCACTCTAGGTCTGCTCATCTGATCTTTAAAGTATGACCTCTGACCCTGAATGGAACTCTCTCACTCTAACACTCAAAAACTCCCTTTCTCTCACTCTCTCTTCCATTTGTATTGATATATTCTCATCAAGAGAGTGTGTGTTGCTACACTGTGTCAGCCTGTCTATGGCCTTGTCCTGTGTGTGCATACAGTTTGAACACTATATATAGCGTATATATAGAGTATATATATAGTGCTTTCCTTATCCCTCTCTCTTGGTCCTCATGTCTTCCCCCTGAATCTCTGCCCTCTATTCCCCTTCCATTAATCCAATTTCTCCTTTTTTACAACTTTGACTTTGCACTCTTGCTCATTCTCTGGCTGCTCTGTCTCCTATGGGGGAAGCCAGAATCTCTTTCTAATGGTATAATTATGGCTAACGAGCCCATTTGATGATTCAGGCTGATTGGGGGGCATCAAAACAACTCTTCCTCCAAATACGAGACAGAGACAGAGCGAGAGGGAAAGACATAGGGAGAAGGAGAGGGGAGAGGAGTTTGTGTGTGGACAGCGTGAGGATGGCTTGTCTGTTCAGTTAGGGTTTAGTGGTATCGCGTTACCTAGCCTCTTAGTTGATGACCACCCTGGGAAGGTTGACAGTGGATGAAACAATGTTAAAAGCAGGCCTGTCGTGTGGCTGTGGCGACAACGCCTATTCAGCAGTGGAAGGTTTAGTGGATGCTTCATCATTTAGAATATAGCATGTATACTTCTGCTTTGATATGGTATGCAGACTGATGGTCTAGGTAAGGATTCAAAGTGAATTTCCTTTAAACCCCAGATGCACCATATTTGACCCAATCTCCACAACACCAGCAACACACACCTGTCCTCTGTCTCAAGGACGGGCGAGACCCTGTTTGGTTCACCTGTGCCTGTAGAGCGCCCCGAGGCTACTGTAGAGCAGTTCCCATTCCACCCCCCTCATGTTGTCTTCCGGCGCTACCATTACGTCACGCTAAGGTTTCCTTAATGTGACGTAGCGCGACACACACAGTGGCTTGTTTGAGTCAATAAGAATGTGAGGCAGTGTTTGAGAATTGAAAATGGTTACTTGTGTAACGGGCTCTTGAGTTGATGGTTCAATTTATTTGGATAATAATTATGTCTTGTAAAAATCACAGTGCCACAAAAAACAAACAGCTCAAGAGAGCAGTTGCATTGTAAATGGTTGCTAGATGATTTTAAATGGCAGTTTGGGTCTTGTCTGCATTTATGTTGGAAATTAACAGCAGCGAAGGAGGAAGCTCAAAACCATGTTTAATTCCGTGTGAATATTAACTCAGTTTCCTTGCGCATATTAAATGGCGCCTCGGTGGACCTGCATATATTTACATGCGTGTTCTCACACAGAGAGTTCTAATGGTGGTACAACATCACACTGACGTCTCCTCCTCTTCATATCATCGCCGCTGTGTTCACGCCGGCGTCACGCTTGCCGGCAGACATGTGCTGGCGGACCCACGGGGTTTGTTCTGTGTGTACTCTCTCCCTGCTTATGAGTCTGCTGTTCAAACATTCATGTGACCTCTTCTTTCCCCCCCCCCCCCCCCCCCCCTCCGTGTTGCAGAGAGCAAGGAGGTGTACAAGAGACAGGTCCTGTCCATCACGTCCATCGCCATGGCGATCAGCCTCCTGGGCACCCTCTGTATGGCCCTCTACTGCCGCAACAAGTGAGTAGACGAAAACACACACAAATACACGCACGCACAGACGGGAAGCCCCCAACACACACGCGTTGACCACACAAAAAAGAAAGATGTTTCGTTGCAATAAGACGTGTTTTGTACTGATGGTACCCTTGGTCTTGTCAAATACTGACAATAACACAAGATACAAGAGCTGTTACGGTTGGTGGTTGTGACTGGGGCCCTGTAGACGTTCATTGTTCGGCATCTTCAAGCAGATCTTGGACGTCCATGCGTCCGGACTCTCTTTCTCTCTCTCTCCCTCTCTCTCCTCTCTCTTACATACTACCGGCTCTTATTCCAACGTCCCCCACTCAATGTGGTTAAGTAACCCTATGAATGGCATACTAACATGTCCATCAATTCATGTCTGCTGCAACAGTGAAAAGCTTGCAAAGCCTAAGACTGATTGTTTCCCTTTAGCGGGGACAGGTCAAACCTCCAGTCCTAAATGGCCGTCAGTCATCCAGAGGAGACAGGGCATGAGAACAGCCCCTGATAGATGCCACTGTAATTCTACGCTTCCTGTGAAAAATAGGGATGTGAGTGAGTGAGCCAGTAAACGACAAGATAATCGCATCGACACATGATGGACAGCCCCCCTTCAATAGATACATAATTGAGTCTGGTATAATACCTTTTCCCTGGGAGATGTTGCATGAAGACTCTGAGGGGAAAAACGTGCATGCACATTTAATGGCGGCATAATAAATTACGCAAAAACTTGCTATTTACAACAGGCTTATGTGTATTCAGCGGGGCAAACTGCGTTGGTTATGACCCAGGTTGGGTAGGACGAAGAGGAGAGTCTGTATATACTGCAGAGCTAATGGGGATCTCAGACGCAGCCCCGCCCGACCTCACTCATACAGCTTGGTAGTGCAAGTCGGAGAAGACCTAGCGCCTCAGGGAAGCCTGGCGCGCCAAGCCTCCGGCGCGACGGAAATACCCCTGGCGTGACGGAAGCAGGAACAACGAAGGAACGATAACAACCTAAACCTAACCTGAACCCTTACTGCCACCCCTGAACCTAACCTTAACCCTAACCGCCACACATAAACTTAACCTTAACCCTAACCGCCACACACAAACTTAACCTTAACCCTAACTGCCACCCCTTAACCTAACCTTAACCGCCACCCCTAAACCCTATGTGTAATCCCTAACCCTTACTGACTATAGATGACTAATAAGCTAATGAAGTAATGGTTTATAAGATTGTGTATAAAGCATGATTTACAGGCAGTTTACGATTAACGGGATTAATGCTTGATAAACAAATAAATAATGCAGCAATTAATGGTAACAAAGGAAGGTAGTTAGAATGCATTAGTTAAGTATTTTGTGTGCGCTTGTCTAAAGGGATTAGTATCTGTGCCTTACTTAGCATTTATAAATAACATTTAAAGGCTGGAAATGCTAGGTCTGCTCGTTACGGGACCCCCGGGCCCTCTCAGTGGGCCGTGCGTGGGCCCTGTGGTGGGGACCTCCACACCACCCTCTGTGGGTGAAGGTGTGACCATAGCCCATCCGTCAACCATAATTGCTGATCCAGGCCTCATCAGGCTTTCCAGATGATCCCTCTTGATGCCTCACATCCTCTGTCTGATCCACCCACCAGCCTTTCTTCTCCCACACTGGTAGGGAAGAAGAATGAGAACCAAAACAAAAACAGATACATTGTTTTAACAATCATAATACAATTATTATACTTTACTTTTATTGTAAAGGTGTTATGCAATTAAAGTATTATGTTTCTAAGGGTGACCATTTTTTCATGCCTTTATTTTGTGGCGATAACTACTCTCGTCTATCTCATTGAGCACTCGTCTTCCCCTACCCTGCTTCCCTCGGTGCCTTCTTATTGGTTCAGCGGCTGTGACACAGACCTCCCTCAGTTCTCTGTCCAGCTTGCTAAGGGTTGCTGAACTGGCTGAAACGCTGTCATCCATCATTTTAAATCAGTTCATTTCCGATCTTTGTTGTCCCTCGAGGGGAAATTTGATTTACAGTCGAAGGTAAAACCACAAACATAACATAAACATGACAAGGGACATTAATCAGAACAATAACAGCAAACAGCCAAAGAAAAACCATTAAAATTAGAGGAAGTAGTAGTAGTAAAAGTATTAGAATTGTAGCGATAATAAAGTGTTGCTGAGCAATAAACTGGTAATCTGATGTCATCCTAGACACTGACTTAATCTTCAGCAGTAAATAAAAGGAGGTCGTGAACATTATGTATGTCTATAACCTTTAAATTTCTTTTAAAAAAAAAGGAAAGGTAAATCAAATGAATGAGCGGGCCATGTGTATTTCATTACGTGATCATTAGTCTCCCTTTACATGAGCTGCATCCAGTCCCTGAAGGAGACATGTGAATGTCTTCAGAGCGACCTGAGCCTGACTGGGATTTGCTTTGACTTTCCTCTATGTTCTGCTTGTCAATACATAATAATGAAAAAAGTAATAACATCAAAAGCTGTCTACATGCCTCCCTTACCACCGACACCACCACCACCACCACTTCTTTCGATGGACATAACCTTTCTTGCGATAAGGGAAAATGTGGAAACATATTGGTCCAGAAGTCTCTAAAATGACAAACTGGGTCAAAGGGTCACAACCAGACACCAGCGGCTGTCCCTAAGCTGCCACGGTGGTGAGTATGCTTGTTGTTTGCTGACTCACGTTACGGGTGATTGGTGGCTAAGCTATCTTTCTTTCTAGCAAACTGTAAGCATGTATTCCATTCAACGTTATAAAAACCATGTTTCACCAGGCATGATAAAGAAAAGGCTTAGGGACATTTTATTTCAGAACTTTACATTGCGGAAGCTTCATTCCAGTGGAAAGGCTCGCTTTGAAATTGTGCATACTAGTGACCCTAGACGAACCGGCCGAATGAAAATAAGATTGTGTCACTGTTTGGCAAAGGAATATGTTTGGTGATGATTTAGATTCTAGAGATTGCCTGTCTGTGACCTATGTAATACATGCATGGCCCTTATAGCATTGTGCCATCTCTGTTTTACTGTTGCTATGTAAGATACGTGCGTAACACGTCACGGTTAGACTATTTTTCGATGGCACGGCCCTGCTCTCCCTCCGATTGCTGCAGCCTGACAATAGAGTTGCTCATGTGGCTCTCGCTGAAAGCACAGCAGGTTGATGCTGCTCGCCTGTCTTCGGCAAATTACACAGGAGAAGTTCTTCCAGAAAACACTCTGCTATAAAGGCTTCGGGAAGGCAGGTGTAGTAGAATAAAGAGCTACAAAGAGCATGTAGAAAGGAGGTCATGGTAGATGAAGAGGTCAAACACTTTCCCCAAGGAGACTGGGGTTCATCCTGTACTATATTGGACATATTGCCTCATTCATTTTCAATTGCAGTTTTGTTAGGGTTAGGCAACAAAACAGTTTGGTTAGGTTTAGGTCACATAACTGTTTGGTAAGGTTTAGGTAACACAACTACTTGGTTAGGTTTAGTTAACAAACTACTTGGTTAGGTTTAGGTAACACACTACTTGGTTAGGTTTAGTTAACAAACTACTTGGTTAGGTTTAGGTAACAAACTACTTGGTTAGGTTTAGGTAACAAACTACTTGGTTAGGTTTAGGTAACAAACTACTTGGTTAGGTTTAGGTAACAAACTACTTGGTTAGGTTTAGGTAATGAACTACATGGTTAGGTTTAGGTAGTGGTGATGAATGATTTAGGGTAAGAGTTAGATGATTTATCGAGTAAGATGTTAGATGTTAGATGTTAAGGATGGATTAATGTTTTTTCTCAACCTCTGACACTATGATAATATATACACTGTGAATAAACTGAACGCATAGTAAAATAGATTAAGTTGAACAATTTCAAGACAGCAGAACAACCACCATGTCTTCCCAAAACCTCGTCTTTCAGCGAGGGCTCCTGACATTGTCAGGCTAAGCCAATCAGAGGCAGTGCATGCCTTCACCATCCTAGAAAAAAAAGAATCGCTCACGGGTAGTGGCATAATTGAACCAAATTGAGTTATTGAGGGATTTAACAGGCTGTGTTGTTGCCGGGCAGATAAGCTTAATTGGATGTTTTAGATTAATTTAACAATGAACAATTACTTTGTGTAGGTGTGCCCCTACCCCCTACTGCTCCGCTCGCAGCCAGAAGAAGAGCGCTGGAGCCGGGTCATACTGGCCGAAGGTAGAGGGGCAACAGGAGAATGTGCTGACTAGGAGAGCGACTAGAACAGTTGGCATTTGGTAGAACCAAAAATAAAGTACTGAGGTCAATTATTCAGTTGAGTCTTATTTCGAGTTAGGCACGGTGCTCTAGTACATTACAAGGGTGTGCGCATATGTGTGTCTTTGTGTCATATGCTGGGTGCCTCATTAGTATCTATTATACAGCTCTTAAAAAGGTCTCGCTTGTTCCATCCAGCCAATCCACCACGTCGGACTCCACCACTAGCATGTCTACATCAGAGGAAGAAGAAGAAGTTAACAATGCTCCCTCTGGTTTATCATTTTGCTGCCACTTAGCTCTGCTGTGCTGTGCAATTCCTCTTCTGTCATGAAATGTGTAAATGACAGTTGTCTAAATAACAAGTGTGTGTGTGTGTGTGTGTGTGTGTGTGTGTGTGTGTGTGTGTGTGTGTGTGTGTGTGTGTGTGTTTGAGAGAGATAGAGAGATTTTTTGTGTGTGTGTGTGTGTGTGTGTGTGTGTGTGCTTGTGTGTGTGTGTGTGTGTGGGGGGGGGGGGGGGGGGGGGGGGGGGGGGGAGGGACGGTGTCTGCTGCCTTCAAGCATGTGGGGGTGGATAGGAGCTGTTCATTGCAGCACCTGGAGAGAACAAGTCCTCCCCTCAAAAACGATAACAATCAGCTGAAGCTTGCCGTGTTTGCCACAGAATGTGCCCATGCAGTTCTGGGGGATTTGGTAATAGGGGGCCAAGCCCCAAGCCAAGGATGTGCAGAACGCTGCTGCCTATTAGGAAGAAGTGAGTTCAGTGCTGGCAGACATGAATCCCGCTTTATGAAAGTTTTATGAAAGGCTGAGAGGTAACTTTACATTGCCCTGAAATTCTTATTTTGTACAGTTGTAGTTTATTTTCTCTTATTCAATGCTCTTTTTTCTCCATTAACAATACATAGCGCTATTTTCTGTGCTAAAGCTATTGTCCCGACAGTGAAAAGACGAAACGATTGCTTAGTATCGGGCCCAGGCCTGCAATGAGCCCATTTAATCATTTAATTTGGCCAAAATGAAATGATTGGATGGACTACCTGTCTGTCTACCTACCTACCTGTCTGTCTACCTACCTACCTTTGTGCACTCGCTGCACATGACTGGTCCTCCACAAGGCAAGGCAGACATGTAGCTCAAGCTAGCAAGCTACTGGCTTTGGAGGAATGCCAAAAGGGGCGGGGCGATTTCTTCTGTGTAGTTTCACAATCTATCTGGCTAGGTCCCCCATTTTCTGGGTAAATAATAAATACTGATACCTTACTTACAAACAATTCGTTTCTCTTGAGAAACTAATTTTGAGACTTGTTTGGACTCAAATTGCCGTCTATTGTGCGAAAGCATTCTTCTGCTGCACGCATGGCCTCTTAGTGTACCTGTCGGGTACCAGGCACAGAGCGCCAACAGTGAAGTGCTCGCTTTTGTGAGCTTTTTTTGGTGGAACTTTTTAGTTATCCCAGAGGAGTAGATTCAATTCAAAGCAGTTAAGTACTGAGAGAAACCGGCCGGATAGAGAAAGAACTGTGCTTTGCTCAGCGACTCTCCTATCTCTAGGAGTTGGCACAGCCAATGAGGAGCAGGGAAGGCACCTACCAAATAACAAATAGGAGGTTTCGCATTCGCACATGTTCTCATCTCCAGCAGAGTGTTCTTCTGGTGGAAAGCCAACAAACATAAAAGTATGAGAAAAATGATGAAAATATTTGCTTTTCCTATTTGTTTTAATAGGCAACTTCACTGGAAAACAAAACACAGAAGCAATGTTAAAACTTTTTCAAGACCAAGAACGCTTCAGAGTACAGTTGAAGCAGTGAAAGAAGCCAGAGCATTCAGTTCTGCACGCATATATGTATTATGATTAAAAAATATATATTTTGGTTTATCCTTCAAAATAGATTCAGAGGGATATTCAATGTATTTTGGGGGCAGAATGTAAGGCTTAGCTTATGGTCTTTTGCTGATGTTTTCAATATGAAACGCATTACTGCCTTTCAAAAGCCAACAAGCAGCTGCTGTTATAGAATGAAGGAGAACTGAAGTGGAGTTTATTGCCCGTCTGGTCAGAAGAACGTTGGATGGAAGCAACAGAAAGCATAAATTATGAACCATTTCAGTTAATTAATCATGGTTAAATATAGACTTTTGAGACATTAAATATAATAGAAGAATTGGCCATACCTGTCTGGGAAATGGATACTATTAATTATTAAATATTGAGTTATTAAATTAAATTGAGTTATTATTATTTAGTTATGCTAAATCATGTAGGCCTATGTCGTATATCTATCTATCTATCTATCTATCTGTATCTAGATATTTAGATGTAAACCATTACACAGCCAGAGGCCTTTGTTTTCTCACACTATCTCAAACTACCCTCCTTGTTATTTAGTGAGACTCGTTTGTCTGATAATGGAGAAGCTAATGAAGGTGTCAAATGTGTTAATCAATGTAATCGGGAATGTGTTCAGGCCTGGGGATGTTTGTCTTTTGAGTTGCTCGAGTGAACAGGGAGCCAACACCTTTCACCCTAAAGCCTGCCTGCGAAAGCTATGCTAGGATGGGCTAAAGCTCTACCTGTATGACATCTCTCTCTCTCTCTCTCTCTCTCTCTCTCTCTCTCTCTCTCTCTCTCTCTCTCTCTCTCTCTCTCTCTCTCTCCTCTCTCTCTCTCTCTCTCTCTCTCTCTCTCTCTCTCTCTCTCTCTCTCTCTCTCTCTCTCTCTCTCTCTCTCTCTCTCTCTCTCTCTCTTCCAGGAGACGCAGGGAGAAGCTCCAGGCTCATATAAAGGAGAGCCGCATCGTGAAGAACTACAGCGGCCACGCGGCCAACGCCCTGGACCCCAAGGCCAGGATGCCCGCCAACAACATGCAGATGCACAAGGTGAGGGCCGTACACACCAGTGTTGTTGTCTTGGCGACGTGAAGAGGTCACCCATTCCCTCTTCTTGGTCATCATCAACAGTCTGAAATCCAGAAGCATGTGAACGAAGCATGTAGACAAATCTGCTTCGCACAGAGGTACTCAAGCGTAAAATACACGTTTGCCGCAATGCATCTGCAACTTGGGGTAGGATAACAGCTCTGATGCAAATCAACCAATGGAGCTGTGGGAGGGGTTATAACCTGAATAGACAAGCACAACAGGGAGAAAACAGACCAAGAAACACCGACAACAGCCTGAATGTCTTCCCCTGCCCCTGAATTACTCATCACAGTGTCGAGTGTTATAACTAGCGTTTCACCAGTCAGTCCTGTGTGTGCTGGCATCACCTGCCCACGTGTGTGCGGGGGCAAGGAAGTCATTTAGCTCTGGGCAGTAGCCCTTGTTTCTTCTTTCTCTCCATGATGACGTACGGAGACAGCAATGGAGCATTAAACAGTTGGCAGTTATTTAATCCGATTGACTGATTCCTCTTTATTGAAGTGTCCTGTAGCCTTATATAAGGGCTTATACAACCCTATTACAAACATGAGTGGTACAGTCCAAAAGCCCATTCCTTGGTGTATGGACCGATAATTGATAATCCATACGATCAACACAATTCCACGTGCCGCGTAGAAAATCATAATACACTTTTTCTTCTTCTCCAAGCTCTAATAGAGGTGTAGGTATTGTTTAGAATTGCTGCTGACAGTTCTTGCGATGAGGTCTTTAATATGAAGTTGAGGCACTGTATAAGGATTGAGTCCTACTCAACCTGAATACGTACTGTGCATGACCATTAAACAACACTCCCCTACCAATGACCAGACAGCATCCCCTGGAGCTCAAGGGTCAGTAGCATCGGAACGGCTTGGCGCCACATGAAGCAGCCTTGTCCTCTGATTGTCCGCTTTGATTTGTCGCCATCTCACAATGGCATTGATGAAAAACGGCCTCAGCAGAAGACTTTTAGCAGGCAGAATATTATATCATCAGCGTATTGGTCTGACTGGGTTTGTTGTCTAGACACCACTCTTGGGTGGTTGTATATTTTATGAGAAGTAAAGAAAAGTCCCTTTACGTTACCTTTCTAGGTCAGCCAAGGGCCTAAAATACCAGCCTGCCTATCAGCACTAAAGCACACAATACAGACAATGGAACAACGGATGGAGGTTTTTTCTTGTCTGCTCAAAAGTAGATCGTAATTTTTCCTCACCGTCTGAGCTGGCTCTAACTTTATTAGCATAAGCTCAAATCATGTTTTTACGAGCCAGACAAAATCTATTCTTTGGAACAACAAGCAAGGTTAATATTTACTCCTGTTGCTATTTAAAACGCTGTTTCTATTATTTATTCATCTCCAGAAGAGCCCCGTTGGGATCAAATGCACATTAACCCAACTTGTTTATATTCTGCCAACTCATACACATTGATCACATTGATTTATGTCTGTAGGCAATCAATATCAAACATTTTCATATTGCATACTAACAAGTTTAGGACTGGTTGTGTTTGAGGGTTATACATGCAAGTATTCCCTTCAACACCTCCGGACACTACACATGCTAGCTCAAAATGCAAGCAATGTATTTAATTAGATCTAACTGTTTTGTAACTGTTTTGTATTGTATTTTAATGCCGAATGGCCCCTATTGGAATACCATATTCCAGGAGTGATACAGCAAATACACAACCCTTTAACAGCAGCATATAACCAGACAGAAAGGCTGGATTCACTCCTGCAGATCCTTTGGCTCCAAATCAATCGGTTGCATTTTGCATGAGGTCGGCAACGAGACACGACACATCCATCTATGATCCTTCACACCGCAATCTAACTGCTAAATAGTTCATTTTAACTGGACTACTGCAAAGGTGTGAATACAGACAGACAATTTGAGTGGTCAATTACGTGAAGTCTGCGACTATGACCGCGGGGACTTTTGGGTGAAGTTATTTGATTAGGCTGTCATTATCAGTGAGGTTCCCTGCGTTGGTGGACAGGGAGGTGCGAGCCTATCAGGAATGCTACAGGTGTTCCATATCACCAGTGGGCCATAACCAGCCATGCATAATCAGAGATGCTCCATTTCTCCCACAAACCAAGGTCATCCCACCATGCCTGGCTGCACAATCCACTCATGCTCGGGTTGTGTGTGCGTGTGCGTGTGTGTGTGCGTGTGTGTGGCTCTCTCTCTTTTGTGCAGCCCCCTGGTGATACACCACTAAATTAAGCCCTTGAAAGGACCACTTCCCTCCCTCCCCTTTCATTATATTAGAACATCCATTACACAGGAAATATTTAGATACTGCACTTGCACACACACACACACACAAGCACTTGCACACATACACACTGGCACGTACCCACACTAGCATAGCCACAGTTAATCACGCACAGACCCGAGCCTTCACAGTGCCGTTAATACACGTCAGAACCTGCCGGTGTGTCCTCGCGGGCCGGGAGGAGGCTGTTACTGCAACACGGGCGTGGAGAGAGGCGCCGTTACACAGAGATGAAGGGGTGGCTGTTTGGGCTCTGGGGCGGTTGTAGCACAACATAAAACCCACCGCCGTGTGACGCGTGCGTGCGTGTGCGCGTGCGTGCGTGTGTGTGTGTGTGCGTGCGTCTCCCAGCACTTCATCTCATTCAAAGTGAACTCCACAACAAGCCTCCTCCGTCGAGACAGCGGGAGGCTCGGAATCGGGTTAATGAAGAATAAAGATCAAAAGCGCCTTTGCCAGAGTAACGAGATTGACTAGTTAGTGAAGTGCGCCGGCGAGTTGTCGGACACGACTCAGGTTGCGCCGCGATAAGGGCCGGGACCGCACTAATCTCATCCTTCTTCTCCCCGCCTCATAATCACTCGACTGCTTTACATGAACTCTGGAGCGCAGCGCGGCAGGACGGCAAGGTCTCCCTCAGCCGCCGCACTCCTTTTTTTATCGCAATACACAATAACGAACGCGGTCGCTGGGAGCAGCGGCGGTAATTAGCAGCTCGGCTCAGGCGCTGATACGGTGTGAGGACGGCAGAAGAGGCGAGGGAGGCTTTAGTCAGGGAGGCACAGATGGCAGACTGGGGGGAGAGATAGAGAGAGGGAGGGAGAGAGAGGGAGAGAGAGGGAGACAGACAGACAGACAGAGTGGTAGAGAGAGAGAGAGAATAAGAATAAGGGGGAAAGTTGGATCAATGGATGAAGTCTGTCGGTCTTAATGTCTGTGATTATGTATGTATGTACTGTATGTATGTTTGTATGTTTGTATGTACGTACGAGTGTATGTGTGTTTGTATGTATGTATGTATGTATGTATGTATGTATGTCTGTCTGTGTGTCTGTCTGTGTAGTATGGTTGTGTGTCTCTATATCTTTTTGCGTGCCTGCCTGTCTGTGTTGTTGGCTGTATGTATGTATGTATGTATGTATGTATGTATGTATGTCTTTCTGCACATCTGTCTGCATGGCTGTCCGGAAGTTTCCGTCATTATGTCTGTCTGTCCATGTTCACTCTTTTCATGTCCGCCTGCCTGTCTGTCTATTTGTTGTGATGGAGTGGTGATTGATTTCAATATGCCCTGTGTTCCTTAACCATGATTACTGCTGGCTGGCTGTGAGAAGAAAAAGAAAAGAAAGTGTTCACAGCCTTCACATGTCACATTTCACCAGCCTGTCATCAGCTTGAAACACTTCACATCCACCTTCATATCTCGTTAAACACATTGAACCCATTCCCCCCTACCCCACGTCTTACAGCAGCAGCCCCGTGTGATGGGCGGGGCTTATTAGGTACCGGGTCAGAATACCATTTAAAATGCAAGAGTTGTGATCATATAAATATTCCCAACTTTCCCTAACCATGATAATAAATTACGCCACATTGCCGTTGGGGTGCAAAGGAAGAGGATTATAGGATTGCAGACTGTGAGTATGTTTGCACCGCAGGCGATTGACACAGCCCGGAATCATCCTTCCTCGCACGGCTCACGTCAAAGTCTAAGATATTTAAACTTCCCAGCGCGACATATATGTATTACTAAAGCTACTTAAAGTTACTGTTTTGAAGTTTATTTTCCCCTGTGTGATGACTCCTGTCATGGGGTTCTGACAGCTTCTTTGTACTTCCCCAGCTAGCCCGCTTCAATGCCTCCCTTTTCCAAGTACCGCCAGGCTGACCAGAGCTTCACAACTTCTGGTTATCTTAAACGTACAAAAATGCATTTCTACAAACCCCCCCCCCCCCCCCCCCACGGTTTGATTCCTTTAACTGTTCTGTATTTGAATCAATCCACTCTGGTGATCAGCCTCACACACGTGCCGCTGACAGCGTTGCCAGATTGGGCCAGATTTCCCGCCCCTGGAATGGATGCATTCCTGCAGAAAGACAGAGAAATAACACAAGGTGAAATATAGACCAGATCAGGGAGCCACGGCCGTGCTAAATAGGTGGGCTCAAGCTGCCTGTTGGAAATGTCACTGACTCCAGTTTCACATCCGATCCTGACAAAAAAGTAAGCCTGGAGACCCTGCTGATCCCGGGAGCTCACATTGTGTTGCTCCACGGATCAGTGTGGACCTCCAGTCGCCCACAGTGATTTCAGTGGGGGAGGGGGGGGGGGGGGGGAGTGCTTGCCTTGACCGATAAACTCCTTCAGACAATCAGCGTAACAAAACACATGACAACATCATGGTGCGCTGTTCATATCGGCAAAATCATATTTTCCGTTTTCAGTAGGATAGTGCTGTTCTGTTTAATAGTTGTTTTGGAGTCAGTTTCTGCAATAACTACACTTATGGCTGTGTGAGCTCTAATTTGCGCGTTACCGCTCAGAACTTCACTGATTTAGCAGCGGCGGTCTGTATTTTTCGTCATCAACTACAACTCAGTCCCTGATTGGCCCGGTTACATTATCAACTATAACTCAGTCCCTGATTGGCCCGGATACATCATCAACTACGACTCAGTCCCTGATTGACCCAGTTATGTCATCAACTATGACACAGTCCCTGATTGGTCCTGATGACTAGGTAGTTCTGGATATCAATGTTGGCAGCTAGAGGTCCAGACTGATCCATGTAGCGACACAGAGTGTGAGCTCAGGTGATAAGGTCTCCTGGCTAGACAAAACCTGCAGCGATGAAGAGAATGTAGAAGCATTTGACTGATTAAAAATGTGAAATACAAGTGAATGATGAGTTTCAGCGTATCGGACAAATGCAGCACGATTTAAATTAGCAGAACACCAAAAATGCACTAGCGGGCACTGAGGGAGAGAATCATTTCCACCGGCGTGTGACAGCGTATGAGGTATACGATAAGACAGCTATAGACCTCTGAAGAATAAGTCCCGCCTCCGAGGCTCCGGTTCCCTCGGTCAAATGTCTATGCGAAATAACATGGGGTTTTGAATGATCGTACATAACAAACTCTGTAGGTGTCGAAGAAGTAAAAGCTGCGTCACGTTTTGAACTACACACATTTTCCATCTAGTTTCGACTGGCTTTTTGGATTGTCGGTGCCGTTAAAGTAGTAAACGATTATAAATGCTATTTTAACGGCACCGACAATCCAAAAAGCCAGTCGAAACTAGATGGAAAATGTGTGTAGTTCAAAACGTGACGCAGCTTTTACTTCTTCGCCAGAGTTTCGCTACAGAGTTTGCTATGTATGACCAGAGGTCTATGTTAACACAGTTTGAGTTTGAGTTTCTTTGGATCATCTTCAATGGTTTCAAAATGCTGCCAAGCTTTGGGAGGTTTTATCTTGATTTTATGTAACCTTCTTGGAAGGGATTGGATAGTGCCACTGCCATTACAAAAAGGGGTTTTCAAACAAACAATAAGGACATTTATGGAAAGCAAAACACAACACGGCAAATTGCACTCAGAAGAGTGAGTCTTCTTCTTTTTCTAGAAGTCAAGCAGTGTTGTGGTGTCACCCATTTAGCAGCGCCATCCTCCAAATGAAATGTCCCGCTGTTACACAAGCACACATCTTGTTGGCACAGGGATTTGACGTAGACTCAATTTTAGTTGGTCCCTGGTGAAATAATAGCCAGCTTTCCTTAAGCAAGGCGCCGATCTTTACATTCAACCAAGGCTTGAAAACGATTCTTCCGATTTTTTCAAATAATTATTATTGACATTGTGAATATTATAATGGTTCTGTTCTTGCATCTGGCTACCCCCAACATATTATTGTTCAAACTAAATAAAATAAAAATGGTTAATTATGTATTGATTCATCTCAACATCTCATATTTATAAGATGCGTCTCATATATCTCTCTATATATATATTCATGAGACACTTTCTATAAATAGTTTATATCTACATTTTTTTTAATCTAAAGTTGGTGTATACATATTTTTCTCTACAACACATTTGATATTCGATTGACTTGATCGATTGTTTTTATTTATTGATTGTCCATATTCATTTTGTATAACTGTAATGTTATTATATGTGTAATATATTTTTTGTATTCTCCAGCTGTATGATGCTGTTTCGTACATTGAGCAGTGCACCTGTGACAATTCCAGCAATTCCCCCACGCGATCAATGAAGTGCTTTCTAATCTGAATGTGACTTCATTGTAAAGGCCTCTGAGTGGCTGTAGTGGGAGGGAAGTGCAGCCCATTCACCCATTTACCATCTAGTCCTTAATGGCACCATTTAAACAACAGCCGGAACCATTTACCGTAACGATTTCTGGTCGTATTCCCCACTTTATACCTCTGCTCTATTTCTTGCTCTAACCTTCCTCATCATCGTCTTAAACCGCAAGAGGTTTAGAGGAAGTTGAAAACTTTAAGGAGAGTAAATGTGGGATCATGCATCGTCATAGCAGCATGGGGTTTTAGAAAAATATGTATGCCAAATCCCAATTTTCCTTTTTTGTAGACTCATTAGAGGGCTATTTGCCAGTGGTTGCTAATAAGCCAGGCACTTGGTGGGGTGAGGGAGCAGATTTAAGCCAGCACGTTAAAAATCAGCCTGCGGTGAGACGGAACATGTTGTCACTTTTAAGACTTAATTTGAGTGCCTTTCTGAAGCACTTTGATGTCACGCCAAACAGTCACCAGGGGGGAGGTGTGTGAGGATGTGTGGAGCTCCGTCTGGGCAGTGGTTGACGTTGACTTGAGCTCCACACATCCCCAAACACAATGTGGTGATGCTATATCTTACAGTGTCACTGTGTGTGGCGCACTTCATGCACAACATTGCTCATTATAAAGGCTCACACAGAGAACAGTACTGGCTTCAAAAATACAATCACAAATGTGCTTGTTTCAAAATCTGCCCTGTGCTGTGACTTGGTGACATCAAAAGTGGGACTGTCCACCTAGATCCTAGATATACCTATATCTATCTATCTATCTATCTATCTATAGATATAGATATTATATATCTATATATCTATATATATATAGATATATAGATATATAATGGATAGATAGATCAGTCTAACAGCATACATCTAGGGGGACACTTCCATTTGTGATGTCATTAAGGGCCAGGTCAGATTTTGAAACCTCTGAGACAATACCAGTCAAAGTCAGAGATATAGTATTAACTGTATATTACAATAAGTAAAGAAAATATTAACTTGTAACAAAACGAGTCAAAGACCATACCTGACTCATGGTCACAGAGCTAGGAAAGGCTGGGTAATGCAGTTCCATGGGCCCATTGAACAATGTTCAATAATTGAATCCCAAATGATGGGCATTGTGTTTTGAGTCAACCAACCAAGGCTACATACTGAGTGCTCGGCTGCTGCTGCAAAAAGAATAATTACCACCTCCTGTGATTTCAAGTTTAACACATTTATATTTTCTATGACTGCAGCATATGTTGTTGTTTTTTTACAGTTTTGTAAGCGGTCCAACCATTCTCCACCCCGGGCTGCAGTCTGTGAGTCAGGCTATACAAACTCAAACAGAAAAAACATGAGCAAGGAAAGAGGGCCGACCAAACACCACAGGTACCGTTGTACACACACACACACACACACGCACACACACACACACACACACACACACACACACACACACACACACACACACACACACACACACACACACACACACACACACACACACACACACACACGATCAACCAAACACCACAGGCACCATTATACACACACACACACACAGACACACACACACACACACACACACACACACACACACAGATGATCAACCAAACACCACAGGCACCATTATACACACACACACACACACACACAGATGATCAACCAAACACCACAGGCACCATTACACACACACACACACACACACACACACACACTCGATCAACCAAACACCACAGGTACCATTACACACCCACATATGCAAACACACACCATCCACAAGAGACCACAGGTACCATTAAATACACACATATTCACACACTCGACCAACAAAACACCACAGGTATTAGTGTTCACACACACACACACACACACACACACACACACACACACACACACACACACACACACACACACACACACACACACACAAATACACAACAAACAAAACACAAAAGATATGATTATACACAGTCACACATGATCACCAGAACACCAAAGCAGCCATTATGCACACACATGCGTGCGCACACATGCACACACACACACACACACACACACACACACACACACAGGGCCACATACCGTCCCATCAAACAGACATACAGATGCCAGCAGGCGTCATTTTCAAAGTGCATGTCCCCTGCAGCCAAAGCAGCTCTGTGATAATGCTGATTATTCCAAGAATACACTACTTTTATACGCACACTCCCCTCCCATAATCAGCAGAGACCCGGCTAAGAGAGAAATTGAATTATCCACATAATGACACAGCTGAAACTAATTGTTGATTTATGGGAGAACGGCGGTAATTATAATTAGAGCCATGAACATGTTAATATGCATATCTGTAACTGCTGCGAACAGGCAAGGCGAGAGATAAGGATACGAGGCACGCGTGCTGATTTGCTGTGTGTTGTTATGGGACCTGAGAAGTCATTTTGATCCCAGTGAGCTTTTTCAGGCGTAATTTAGTTTCCTGGCATCGCCACGGAGACGGGTGTGTGCAGCAGCTTCCAATCACTGGAAATGGAAACACTTAGCGGAAGACACCGGTTACTTAGCTCAGCGCCACCGCGCTGAAACTCTGCCAAGATGAAAAGTCTCTATTCTGTTTTCTTCTTCTCTCTCCCCCCCCCCCTCCCCCTCCCCCTCCCGTTATAATTAGAATTCAGGATAGAATACATGAGCGAAAAAAATGAATTATTTTTTAATTAAAAAGTTTAATTCCCTGTCTATTTTTTCTACAAACGCACGCTCATACAGTAATAAATACTCTCTCACACCACACACACTCACACACACACTGCTGAGCAGAATAGCTGTATTTAGATGGCTCCACTGGTTGGCTGCCACCCCACAGGTGACATGGCCAGAGAGGTTCATCAAAGTTGGTTTACAGGTGGATTGGCTCAGGTAGAATTTCTAGCAATCGACTGGCGAGGTATAATGTCACGCTCACCGTCTGTGTCCTACAGCAAAGCCAGAGACAGTGTGATGATTTTAGAGATGGGTGGAGTGTCAGGGGGGTAAACTTGTAGATGGTGGAGGTCAGCACACAGCTCCTAGGGCCAACTGTGTATCGTCAGCCTCATAGCATAATTGCCTAGCATGAAAGTCAAATAGATGACTTAGGCAGATAGTGATAATGGAATGGAAAAAGCACTCTGATTGGCTTAGGACATAGCCAATGAGGCACAGTGAATCTGCAGCATTAGTAGAGTAGAGTTAGGTTTGGCCAAATCACAATTTGGCCAAAAGATGACTTAATTATTTAATTAAATCACTGCTCGGCTGACTTAATTAAATCAAAGCAATTATGTTATGATGCGAACAATATTTGTTCTTAACCTAGCCATTCACATGGCTGTATACTTACACTGAGTCATTGTCATTATTATGGCTAATAGAATGAAGTTGACTAAAGAAGCTAGGACCTGAATGTATTTATACATGAACCTAATTATTCCCTTCTTTGTCTGTTCTCATTGATCGCTCCTTGTCCTACAGCCCAGACCAGAGGTCCCGCGCAGCTTATTGGTCAGCTCCTCGCAAGACATCGCCCATACCCAAGAGGCTGAATCCAATTGGAGGATCCAAATATTCAGGCCCCTCCTACCAACACCTTCAGGAAGTAGAGACATCTGAGAGAGAAATTGATGTGCAGAAGGGGTGAGAATATAAAGGATTTTCAGAAAACCTTTAATTTAAATATCAGAGAACTATGTCATTTTATATTTCTATATTCCTGCTTTGCAACCGCTGGGGTTCTTTCTACTCATTGAGCCGTTTCAATGAGAGGCAGAAGGAAAATGCTGCTCGGCAAAGGACAGTTAGCATTGGAAATGTCAAAGGAACCACTTTTGTCAGTGGGATAAAAAAAATACACTCCTGCACATTTGAGTTGTTTTTTCAACCTTTCTGCCTTCGCTCTATCTCCCTCCCTCCATTTTCCAATCTGCTGAGGCGAGATAAAAACAAGGTTGTGTTATGTGTTGATCTGCACTGCAGTGGCATCAGTTCAAAGTAAAGTAGCTGGGGCGGGCTACGCTGCTGTTAGATTGACCCTGTAATCCAGAATAGACATCGTCGTGTCAGTCTTGGGCCCCTGCTGACAGTTTAAAAAGAGAGAGATGGAGACAGAGAGAGATTGAGAGAAATTGAGAGGGAGCGAGAAAGAACGAGATTGAGAGAGAGAGAGATTAAGAGTGATTGAGATGCAACAAGAGAGAGAGTGACACGGTCAGGACAGAATTTGGGAGTGGATGGATTTAAATTCAGAACAATTAGAGCCTGTTGTTGAACCTGTGCCTGTCTAACCTGAATGGTTCACAGGGATGCTTAATGATTTGTTTTTCAAAAACCTTCTAATAAACATCAATCCAACCCGTTTTCTAAAGAAGAATAATCACAATAGCAGCCATGAAGATGGTGTGGGTGTATGAATGTAAGATCAAATGTTTGCTCAGAGAGAGAGAGAGAGAGAGAGAGAGAGAGAGAGAGAGCGAGAGAGAGAGAGAGAGCTATATATATCTATCTATATATATGCATCAATTCATAGGTAGATAAACCAGTAAAATAAATCAATGCAAAAAGCTATTTTCTTAAATTGCGATCATCTATCAGTGTTTGTGTGGCGACGGCCACGCCCTGTCCTCTCTTCCTCATCTCAGCCCACACAGTGACAGTTTTCTCATTTAATTGTGGTTGAACAAATCAAAAGAGGGATTTGGCTGTTAATGTCATCTTGGGAATTGCCGACACGCTTTGCCTGCGCGCTCTCACTCTCCTCTCCAGCTAAATCTGCATGACTCTCTACTTCTACTCTCCCACTATCGCTCTATGTTCCTGTTACGGTGTCCAGAAACATATCTGCAGCATTCGGACAACCCAACATAAAGAGTCTGACGACAGGGTTTAAGGGGAAAATCAATGTCTTTACTTGTGGAAACAAAGATATTTTAGTTCCACATGAGAGGAACGACCCGACTGGAAAAAAAAACCATCAACAGAACGACCAAGGTGGTTACCACATGACAGGCAAGAAAAAACGATAAAGAAAAACCCTCACGCTCACTAGCTGGGTGGAGCACCTTACCCGTCTCCCGAGCCCGACAAATCAAAAACAGTGCGTCTTCCGGGTAAGCTAACTCACTACCCTAGCTGATCCTACACTTAAAGTGAAGAAAGTAACCACCAAGGCGAAAATAAAAGTAACAAAGGTAAGGTGTTGAAAGCATTCAACAGCATTTAGTAATGAGTAACAAAAGGTACAGGTGTGCCAGCATCTGTGGTCAATAGGAGAGAGAGAGAGAGAGAGAGAGCCGCCATCTTCCACTTGGCTTTATATGAGTGGGGCCAACAATCAGGGAGAGCCAGTCAGCACCTCATAGCCACAATGCTCCGCCTCCAGGAGTTGATTGAGGTGATTGGATGCAGGAGCAAGGCAAAAACAAGATATTAGTGCAAACACAAAGCCAACACAAAAGTCAGTACAATATAGTACTACCACGTAACAGTTCCTCTTCCTCCTCTCCCGTTGCCTCTCTCTCTCTCTCTCTCTCTCTCTCTATAGACTTGCCTCATCCCCAAACCGGGTTTGATGAGTGTTTTTTATCTCCGGATAAAGACACTACAGCGATAAACCCGGCTATAGTATCCTCTGAAGCTGATCAAAAGCTTCCACACCCACAACACAGCCTTGATAGAGGCATAAATGTGTGATTACGCTATTACGCAGAGAGGGAGCGAGAGAGACGGAGGGAGAGCGGGAGAGAGAGAGAGCGACAGTGGGAGAGAGCGAGAGACAGAGGGAGAGCGAAAGACAGAGGGATAGAGAGAGAGGTTGAGTGGGAGAGAGAGAGAGAGAGCGACAGTGGGAGAGCGAGAGACAGAGGGAGAGTGGGAGAGAGAGAAGGACTCATGTTTTACTATTGATGCGTTCAGAGCAGCTAGCGCTTGTCGAAGGCCATGAATTATTGCACAACGATAATGAGGCAGAATGCCGCAGAACGCTCCCTGATTGACGCCCTGATGACACTCGAGAGGGAGAGAAAAAGAGAGCGGAGGGTAGAAAGAAGGAAAGATCAATATTAGATGTATCTCTGAGCTCACTGGCTCTCAACACAGTGCTCAGGTTGTGTTCCACCAGCAAGTCTCAAATCAGGGATGAATCAAAGTGAAATGAGTCTTTATCGACACAGTCAAACTAGTTTGAGTGCTCATCGAAATCATTCAATTGCCTTGGTTATTGAACATGAAATTGACCTTGCCGACCCTTTAGGAGGTTGAACACACATATTTCCTTTACAATCATACTTAATTAGTGCTGAAATTAGGAATGGTCTGGGAAAACTCTGTGATGCCTCACAGTAGCTCTCTCTTCATCAGCCTGTGTGTGTCAAGGTTATTATAGTTTAGTTCATTTTGTATAAATGTATACATTTAAGTTAGTTTACATTTTCGTTTTTGAAATGCTTAGTTTTAGTTTAGTTATTTTTCCAATGTGGGCAATTTGTCAGGGCCAAAATTGAAAGAAGAAAAGGTTTGTGCAATAAAAACTCCCAAAAACATTGTACCATTCAAAAAAATGAAAACTAAAGAAGACATTCCTTCAATAATTTCTGTTAAATTTTACTTTGTTTCGTCTACACAGAATAAAGATCAGTTAGATTAGGGTTTTTTTCACCGATAACTTACTAACGATAATTACCTTGGTGTTATCATCTTGGTGTGTGTGCGTACGTAGGAGTCTTTCTTTCAGTGGCTCTCCATCGCCTCTCAGTCTATAAGATTGTGAGGCGCTCGATGCGTGCCTTTGTGAGATGTGTTGAAGAACAAGCGTAGGCGTTCCACGAACCCTACGGTTCAGACTAGCGCACAAAAGGCACCGTAACCTTTCCTTCAAGGATAAGTTGCGGCAAAGAAGTTTTGTAAACTGAGTTTAGCCTTGCTTGCACTCCAATATCCCTCTTTCTCTTCTGTCTGGCCTGGCTGTCTTCATGCGTCCCTCCCTCACTCCCACCTCCTCCCCTCTGCCTCTCCTCTGCAGATACCAGATGCAGCCAGGGAACTCCAGCAACGACCTGAGGCAGGACAGCCTTCTACGTATGCAAGTTCCCGTTTCCAGGGAAACCACGCTGTCGACGGAGGCAGCGCTGTCCTGGCCGGGCCGTGAGGCGGCTTGCTCCGCCAGGCTGCCCCGGGACCGCGCCCTCTCCGGCCACCTCCGGCCCCCCCGTCTCTCCGCTCCGCCGACCTCCTTTCGCTCCTGCTCCGTTCCCATCATCCCGTCCGTCCAGTGTCACCATGACGACGAGGTGTCCTGTATGCAAACCAGCCCCGGCCTGCACTCCTCTAGCGCCGCCCCGTCGGCCACGCTGATCCACTCCCCCGCCGCCGCCGCCGCTGCCACCGCCGCGCCTCGCCCCGGAGAAGTGAAAGCACGCGATGCGTCGCGTTATTCCCCCTGCTCCGCTGCCATTGCCCGGAAGCGGGACGAGGTCACCCTGGTGTTGGAGGAGGCCCAGCAGCAGCTCCGCACGTTGGCTCTGGCCCATAAGAAGGAGGAAGAGAGCCTGAGCAACAGTTGCGGCGGGTCAATGGTTGTGTTTGTGGAAGCCAAGGAAACTGTTTGCTTCTTGAGCCCTCATGGCGGTGGAGCCGGTGCGTTGAGTTGTAACGGACCCACAGAGACCCAGTTACTTAGCCACAATCTATCACACAGAGACTTGGGGTACACTGGCCAATGAAAGGACAGGATTTAGGCTATTCCCTTTTTTGTTTGACAGTATTTGACAGACTGGTGTTTTTGTCTCAAAATGGCAGACATTTTTGCATCAATGGGACGGAATGGACAATATTGAACTGTGAAACATTTGATTGATGGTGAATCTGGTATTGTGCTGATGTTATGCATTCTGTATGTATACATAGAAACACTTGGGAGGCTGCCTCCTCGCCGAATAACAATATGGAAAAAGAAAAAACATATTTACATGCATTTATTTAAAAATGAGAGACACTTCTGCTTAGACGAAAACAAACCAAATAGTCTGTCAAATCCATGGTGTTTTTAATTGTAAAAAGAATATAAATATATATATAAATATATATGGATATCAATATATGGAATTCAAAAAGTGACCAAGTACAGAGTTGAAGAACAGAAGAATGATTTAATTTTGTTTTATTTCTTGCCTTCTTATTGGTAATACCCACTTCACATTTTCTGACGTGGTTATGACCTTCAATCTTAATATATCCCCATTAAATTGCCCTTCTTGACAACACTTCACAGTCCTGTGAGCCACAAGACAAAATGGCCGTTGATGCCGGTGCCCCCAAAGACAAATGGCCCTTCATGCCTTTCAAACTTTGTGTTGCGAATGAAATTGCAATCTCCTGTGGCAACAGGCATCACCTTGGATTTGCTGTACAAAATAAAAGTTCCCTGGATGAAAGAAGCAGTGATGGAAATGAAAAACTATAAAGAAAAGATGGAAGAGAAAAAAAACGACACAAAAGCAGTGGACTTCCACAGAGACTTTGATTTGGGAATGCTGATTGCCAATCAATTGTAGTTTATTTTACAAGTTCACACACAAATGCACATACCCCATAAACTGCTGTTGAGTGTGCTTGTACCCAAGGGGTATGTTTGTTCATGAATGGCAGGAAGGAGGGATTGATGGAGAGACAGAGGGCTATTTGGAAACAAGGAGTTGTATCTGCCATAGTTTAATTTTTTTGTTTTTTTTATTGTTGGTAACTATGCTGCTTTCAGGGGCTGGTGGGAGGGCAAAACACAAGGATTGGGAGATTCCAGGGTTACTTAAAACAATAAATAAATGTCTATGTTGTGTCCTAAGCATTGGCACTTTCTGAGTTTCTGTTTGAGTTTCAAAAATATGTTTGTGTCAACAACTTCAAATCACTTAATGGAACCAGGAGGCAAAAGCAGATTTTTCCCAGAAATAACTTGGTAACACCTTAAAAATGATCAAGTGGTGAAACAAAGTACCATTATGTTTTGGAACAGAAATTCACTTTGCTGTAACTAATAGTTGTTGGAAAATGTGGATAGCATAGATAGCAATTTCCTTTCAGACATTATTAACCTCACTGGTCAACTAAATTAAATTTAGTTAAATTAAATAGATACAGTTATAGATACACAATTTAGTTAAATTAAATAGATACAGTTTAACGCACAAGGTCCATCAGTGCATCATTTGAGCAACTTTGAATCAACTAAAACAATAAAAGCTGCAGACAAACCAAAAATCTCAAGGTCAATTTGGTATCAACTGGTATACTACAATCCTACAAAACAACTTCTGTCCCTTCTTAATGAAGGAAACCATGATATAAACAAGCCATATGTTGATTTCGGTAGCCCAAAAAGGTTGAAAAAACTACTTTGAACGGACTACTACATGAAAACCACAGCATAATTTCATATTATTCAGTGTTTCAGGGTTGATGGACTTTAACCTTTGGATTGAAACAAGTATGCCTCTCTATCCTGAGTGTGGTGCGATTTTAAGAGGTTTCCCTATTTTGAAATTGAGCACTCACATTTGTTTACAAAAAACATTCTAAAGGACTATTTATTTTCGTTTATATTATTTTGTGTAGTTGTAGCAGTGAAATGATTGTATGGGAGAGTTAACCTCCACAACTGCTGCAATATCCTGACAAGCAAGATAGCTTGGATCCATAACACACCAGTGTATGAAATGTGTTGAAATATTCATGTTAGGACTTTTGCTCTGCCTGAATCAAAATATCAGTTTATACAAGTAATACTTAATGAATACTTGCCCCTGTTTAATTGTCAAGCAGCGTGACCTGAAAATCATCAGTGTGTGATCATGAGCCATTTGGTTCAGTCATTTTTCTCCAATCCATAGCTAGTACACAAGTTCACACAACGTTTGGAGCAAACTTTTTACAATCTCACATTTCCTAACATGGGAAGGACAGCTGTTTTTTCTAAAATCATCAGAAAAAAGAGAACTAATTTGTTCTGATTTGAACTGTCTTGTTCAACTTAAAATATGTCCGTAATCACCCTTTGTTAATTTATTTCATTACATTGGAGGAACTCTTTCATTACAAGGACAACAAGTTCCATGACCATTGAAACCATCAGGATATCCACACAATGGCTGCTTTGAAAGGTTACTTTCAAGTCTGATTCTCCCACAGAGCATTCATTTATTTATTCATTCGCTTATTCAAGGACCTTCATTGGTCTCATTGAATGGTCTGTAGTCTAAAGAAGTTCTCAGAATTAGTTTATCTCTCTAAAACCAGAAAGTAAAGTGCATTTTGACAGTAAAATCCAATTTTGATTTGATCCAATCTCTCGGTTTAATCTGGCAGGCTGCACGCCAATACATCATTTTATATTCATTTTGACTGTCAGGTAGGCCTACTGCAGTAAACTATTATAATGATTTGCACTGCTCCAAACAGGTATAAATCAATTGTGGCAATAGATAACTGTTTTAATAGTTTCATTCAATTCTTTTGATTAATCATTCGTCTTTCTTAAGCCCAATTTTTCCTAAATTCCCAACAAGACTTGACAATGGCAAACCAATTCGACCTTGCATGCAGGGAGGATCCGGGGGCTGTGAAAGCGCATGCTTACACGTACCAACTTTGGCATAGCTCTGATAGGATCTCTCCACAGGGGTGTGCTTGCCCAGCAGACCGAGGTCAAAGCCGAGGGTGTCATACGATACGATACAACTTTATTAATCCCCCGTAGGAGGTGATGCACAAAGTGCTAGTGCCACACTGGGCATGATGTCCAGGGTCCTCCTCTGCTTGGTAAAGGAGTTTACCTTTGCACTGAGCAACTAGCAGTGTGAGAACGGCCTTGGAAAAAGCACCATCCGTGTTGAGAGGTTCTCTCGCCTATTCAAATATGACACCAATGCTGCCTTCCAACCACGGCACGTGGCATATTGGTAAACCACACCAATGCCAGGATGATCACCTTGGAATCCGGAGCACTGGGAACTGTGGAAGACATACACCAAAACCCATCCTGCAGTAGACACGGCCCCACGCGACGCCCCATTGGGTGTTCCACACGCGGCTGGTGGAGAACCTCATCACTGGTACCTCTCAGCCTGGTACCTCTCAGCCGAGAGGTACCAGGCTTCTGGTTGCTTCTGGTATATCAACTCAATGCTTCTGATATATCAACTCGAGGCTCCCCAGGGCGCCAGAATACGTGGTGATAGCATGAACCTCCTACCTCTGGGGGTGACCGGTGGAAGCAGTATCACAGGCCCTCGTCTTCGAAACATTATCGACACCAGAGGGAGGGAAATTATGGTGGAGGTGCTTGACTTTACCAGGGAGATGGTTCAAAGAGGGTGGGACTCTGCAGTTGGGTCATCGCAGTCCTCTGATGACCTCTGCCTGATGTTCAAAACCCTCAGAGCATCCGCGTCCATCTGTGTCCATGCACCTTGGGCTCTTGGCAACTCAGCTGACCTGAAAATGTCAACCGGAGTAGTCACGATTAATAAAGCCATAAGTGGCTTCCACAAATTCCTATTGGTCGAGCTGCACGAGTCATTGCTGATTTGACAGGAGAGGACTGGGGCTGCTGCCCCCGGGAGAGAGAGGATACGCCTGGGTGAGGATGCAGCGGCTCTGCCTTTGCCTTACAGCATCAGAATCAAGCCAATTCTAACCTGCCATACGCAGCATTTTAGCTCACACGCCACGCAGGGGGAAATCAATCGCTGCAACCAGGGCACCGTGTCAATGGCGTTGCTGCAAACCCAATCATTGATACTTGGGTTCAGACCTAAGTATCAGCCGTGGGGACCCCTTACCCCGACACAGTTCTTGTTGTCAATGCTGACCTCCAGTCCATTGGTGCCTCCCCCTTCGGACGGTTAGCTCCGGCTGAGAACAATCCTTCTCCCTCTGCGTTACTTGACGTAGATTGTAAATCTGGTACTTCCACCGACAAATTTAATGCGAGAAAATAAAAATGTAAAATGTCCATCAAAATTTTCAAGGCTGAACATCTTAATGGGAAATATGTGTGTAAGTCACCATAGTCTCAGTAACGCTTCTCTCATCCCGACAATTAACTTAAGGACAGGAGCACTAAGCGAAAATAGTGTGTGTCTGTTTGTGTGTGAGTGTGTGCACAGAGATGCATATGTACGTGCATGTTTTGTGAGTGTATGCATGACTGGTGGCAGGGTTAGAGCATCAGAGAGATAAGAGTATCTCTTTTTCCTTCTCCCTGATTCCTACAAGCGCATCTGTGAGGAAATGAGTGTCCATGCAAAGTGAGTTTACATCTGGGTGTGAACTGGCAGACTTGTTGACGCAACATCTGTCTCACCAGGACCTCCAAAGCATTCCGGACGCCGATGTAACCCACTCATACTTTATCACGTTCTATATTCAAAGGGAAGGGAAATGTTCTTCAATAGGTTAAACACACCCGCACCCTTGAGAACACATCTAAAAGCAATGAGGACCATCCATGTTGCACACACACCAAGATTATCTTAATAAGAGTATCAAGATGTAAGAAGTTAAGATAGGTCTTTTGGGTGTTTTTTATTGCTGAAAACATCACATTTAAAAGATGTACCAATCTGGATTTACTTCATATTTTTAAAAACCTGTAATCTTCACATGTTTTGAAAACACGGCAGCCAATTATAAGTGGTTGGGTAGAGGCCTTTTATCCCAGGCTCTCTGAATATATAAATGAGAGAATGTTTGTGTTTTATCAAAGTAACATCGTTGGGCCACATGTGCTCATGGTTCAGCAGTTTTCAGTATTTGTCATAAATTTGTGAATTCATCATGGAGAAGAATGCAATTAATTTTTTCCAATCTAGTTTTGTTTGCTATGATGTAAATTTTTACGCAGGAGTATATATTTCCCGTCTCATTGCTGATGGTTGGTACACTGCGAAAAAAGACAACAGTAATACTGTTATACATTCCGGTAAATAACTGGGTTTCATATCGTGTCAGATTTACTATGGGACATGGTATTCTTGTGACAAGACCCATTTATTACTCAGTGTATGTGTGAGTATGTGCGCGTGTCTGTGTGTGTTTGTGTCTGTGTGTGTGTGTGTGTGTGTGTGTGTGTGTGTGTGTGTGTGTGTGTGTGTGTGTGTGTGTGTATGCATGTCTGTATGTGCTTGCAAGATGTGTTAACTCTCCTAGCCCTTGGGATTCCATTGTAAATGTAAATAAGGAAGGATTGGGATTGTGAAACAGGGGACTCATTCCCCCTGATGAAAGTGGTGCAGTGTTCGTTCAATGGTGATGGCCCTTCAGGTGCATCTTTCTGTTGGTTTTATTTTTTTATTGTACTTTTTCAATAAAATAAGTATTTAGTGTTAAGTGCCTCCGTCTTCTATACTCAAATAGTAGAAGAAAAAGACTTAAAGAGGAGGTTTACAATTAGTTTTTAGCTTTCTGTTTTATATGGAAAACATTGTTGAATTCCCACAATAACATAAAGCAAAAAGTTTAAAAGTAAGAATAAGGCAAATTTGTCATGTCAAGGACATGCACAACTTGCTTTGATTTATTGCGATTAATTGCATTTTTTCCCCCTTCTTATGACTGAACTAAATTATTATAGAATCAGCACAAAGCAAGTCTATTTCAATTAAAATACTATGGTTTAACAGTCAAAATTGACTGTCAGCTTGAAAGGTATATTTCTCATATGCAGCAGAAATAACAACAAAACCAAGGCTTATATACTAAAGTTCAAGTTGAGGTTCAAAACCATTCAAAGGCCTTTCAGTTAGCAATAATTATGTATGTGCACAGATATAAATCATAGTTAACCACTATATTTTTCATGCCAGTTGAGAAAAGAGTTCAGGGAGTTGAATTTCTTTATTCAACATAACAACATTTGGCTCCCTCCTTCCTCCTTTGCTTGGCACAAACTAGATGACAAATTTAGAAAAACGATAGATGAAGATGCATTCAACTGTTTTGGTAGCAGACGTGGTGGTTTATCCACGTCTGCTACCAAAACAGTTAAATGCATCTGTGTGTTAATCTGTGTCTGCTTCCTGTCTATCTCACTCTATGATGCATAAAAAAATAATTTAAAAAAGCTAGCTATTATAGGGCCCTCGTCTGCAAGAGGCCCTGGATTGGCCAGACTATTTTCAATTTTTCTTCAAATAAATATGTGACCCCTATTGGCCCATAACAAGAAACATTAAAAAATGAAGCAGCTGATTGGGTAGATTTCTGGGTTCTGCTTTCACATCAGAGGAACCTCACAAAATTTAGGGACGGCTGATTTGGTGCGCACCAAAGTGCGCAGGTTGCATTCACACCAACGCAAACGTACCGAACCAAGGGACCAAACTCATTTAGTGCGCACTAAACGCTCTATGTGTGAAAGCACCCTTAGATCCACGGTGGGCCAAAACAGACTGAGGGCGTATTCACACCAGGAAAGTCCTTTAGTTCGCTCTCTTTGGTCTGGACCAAAACACAATGTTTATTTTATGGTTTGGAGCAGTTCCTTTTCACATTGCAATTTTCACAACAGTCCCAGAATTTGTCAACAACGCACATGTGTGCAAAGATCGTTGAAGAAAAAAAATGGGGGGAGAAGAGCCAGTGAAAGTAAACAATCATGGATGTCCAGCATGATATGCATTGATCTGCGGACCGGTCGAACTCCTTCTCCCTCATCCTGGTGCTGAATGTGTTAAATGCATCAGCATTTTTGTTGTGTGTTTTCCAGCATGCTTTTTATGTGGGCGTCTGCCCAAATATCAAATAGACATTCCGTCTCCTCTTTGCTCTGTGTTACCACGACTCATTTTCAACCGACGGTCCGACAATGTGCTGGAGACAAGTCACCGCTAATCAAACAATAATTCCCATGATGTGCGCGGCTGAGCGGGAGCGGTCACTTTCACATCTCAAGCGAACCGCACTGGGGTTTGTTTGGAAGCGAACCGAGACCACCTCTCCGGCTGGGTCTCGCTCCGACTGTTTAGTCCGCTCCCGAGTTCGATGGTTTGTATTCACACCAGCCCCAACGGTCCGCACCAGTGATTTGTTTTTGGTTTAGTTCGAACCAATCAAGGCAGGTGTGAATACCCCCGCAATCACCTTTCTCTGAACTGTCCATTGAAAGTGATATTATGCGCAAATGCCCTTTTAGCTCGCTCTGTTTGTCAGTCGGTTAGTCCACAGAAATACGTGGTTGCGGCAGCTATAGTGAATTCGCACTTGTTTCTGTATCATTGCTGTTTTAGTAGAGGCTGTCTCAATGGGTGTGTGTGTATGCCAGTGCGCCGCGAGTATGTGCGTGTGGGCCATGTAATATTCCTTGAACGCTTTTACACATGGCACTAAATTATGTTTAAGTTATTGTTTAAGTTATTAAGTTATTTTGCGTGATCAGTAAGGAGGCCTCACACAAATAGTAGCCTAGGGGCCAATGACAACCTTAATCCGCCACTGAAAGGAAGGTATGGACAACTGTATGTACAACTAATTGTACATATGGCAGCGGGATTTGGACTTCATTTCTGAAATCCATCTCAGTTTTGCTTTTGCAAATGTGCTTTGTTGGGAAAAACAGTCTGTCTAGGCAAGGCAAGGCAACTTTATTTATATAGCACTTTTCATACACAAGGCAGACTCAAAGTGCTTCACATATAAACATTGTCATACAATAAAAGAAAATAATAGATGAGTAAAAAGTAAAATAGATAGAAAATAAAGGCAAAGTTTAAAAAAAACATTTTAGAAAGGCAGAGTTAAAAATGCATTTTAGAAAGTGAGAAAATAAAGGCAAAGTTACTAATAAAATAAAAAAAATAGAAGCATTGTAGATTTAAGATTTAGCAGAAAGCTAAAGCAAACATAAAAGTCTTCAGTCTTGTTTTAAAAGCTGTCAGAGTTGGGGCAAGTCTTCTTTCTCAGGGAGTTTATTCCAGCTATTTGTTGCATAGTAACTAAATCCTGCTTCCCCATGTTTCGTGTTGACTCTGGGGATAATTAACAGATTGGTCTCAGAGGATCTTAGTGGCCTAGAAGGCTTATGTAGTGGAAGCATATCAGTTAAATATGTTGGCCCTAAACCATGTAGGGATTTAAAGGTTAGCAACATGATTTTAAAATCAATTCTCTGACATACAGGGAGCCAGTGTAATGATTTAAGAATTGGTGTAATATGTTCACATTTTTTGGTCTTTGTTAGAACTCTAGCAGCAGCATTCTGAACAAGCTGTAGTTGCCTTAGAGTTTTTTTTGGGAGACCTGTAAGGAGACCATTGCAGTAATCAAGCTTGCTAGTGATAAAGGCATGTACAAGTGTTTGTAAGTCTTCGGTAGACATGAGCCCTCTAAGTCTTGCGACGTTTTTAAGGTGATAATATGCAGATTTTGTAACTGATTTGATGTGACTGTCGAAATGTAAATCTGAAGCCATGATAACCCCTAGATTTCTGGCTTTGATTGAGGTTTTCAGGGACAGAGAGTGAAGGTGTTGGGTAACTTTAAGCCTTTCGGTTTTAGCACCAAATACAATTATCTTGGTTTTGTCCTAATTAAGTTGAAGGACATTTTGGCACATCCAGTCTTTGACTTGCTCAATGCACTGGCACAACAGATCTATGGGCTGATAGTCATTTAGTGATAGAGATACATAGATTTGTGTGTTATCAGCATAGCAGTGATGGTCAATATATGGTCAATATTGTCTAGTTACTTGACCAGATAAAATGAGACGGAGAGGTAATAAAGTCTGTCGGCACGAGGACCTTGGATTTATTAAGTAAAGTAGCAAAAGTTATACTGAGTCATAAAGCGTGAGAGAAAAAAAACTTTTGTCTCATCATCTATAGGATATTTAGAATGTCTCATAATCTTTAACTTGTAAAAATAATGAATTGAAATCCCTTCATTGGAAGCATATGTGTGGGTTTAACATTGCATTAGAACCCACATTTAGCATTGAAGTCCATATGACTGAACTGTGAACCTAAATGCACACACATTTCAATTGACATATATATGCATACAAACCGAACTTACAAACAGATATGTTATGCCTGGCCTTGTGCATTATGCCTGTTCAACCTCACTTGCTTTCTTTTGGAGTGCGTGGATTGTGTTGATTAAATGGAGTAAGGTGTGATGACGACTCCGGTTACAGTCTACGTTCTAAACATACCAATGCATACATACATACTGTATGTATACAGACATACGTACACATAGATGGATAGATAATTACACAAATGTACAGAGAGGTCTGAAAGCGTACACCTAAGTCTAGATTCAAGGTAAGGAACACGTGGTGGTAAATGTCACCTACATCCACAAGCCTATAGCCCATCCTATAGCTCCGTTAATTCCTTAGCAATCTCCAATCAACCCCCTTGACTGTCATGTCAAGACGTTTACATCTCATCACACTCTCCCACCGTAACCGCAGTGAAGGGGTTGCTTTCAGCGACACAAGAAGCTTTTGTTTCCAGGCGCTGTTTAGTATTCCCCACAATCTTCCCGTGTTTGAGAGTCAGGACATTTGAGTTCTTTATTCAGAATACCCCTTTCCAGGTTAGCATTTCAAAAGACGCTGCATACTTGAGCACAAAAAGATTAATTTTAGTCATTAAATCAAAGAGGCATTATCAGCCCCTCGTGCCCAAACACACATTAATCACCCAGGTATAATCTCGACAGGCAATCTCCCCTTTTCCTTCTCAAACTCGGCGTATGAAAGAGATGAATAAAGATGTTTATGGTATAGAGAACACGAGAAAAAGAGGTGCCGGTGTAATGATGTCATTAGGCCTGAAAGATAGCTCTCAGAGCCGGCGAGGAAAACAGAAAGGAAAAGAAAAAACACAACACAAGTCTTGGCATTCAGTAGGCCGTAGCTCCAGATCCAAATCAATAATAATATTTCTGAACAAGTGAGTCCAGGCAGCAACCGCCGCTTAGCAACCGATCGTCAGGTAGGCTGTTAAGTAAATCAATGAATCAACAACCTTGAGGACTGACACAAAGCGCTCTCACTCACTCTCTCTCTCTCTCTCTCTCTCTCTCTCTCTCTCTCTCTCTCTCTCTCTATCTTGTGCACAAACACACTAAGGTGATATTAATGCCTAGGCACTATTTTGGGTGTGAATTAAATGCCTTGAAGCCAGAAAAGGTTAAAAAAAAAAGACCTGTGGTCACCTCATTAAGTGTTGCACATATTTAAATGTTCATCTTCACAGTAATAAGTGTGGTATCTCTTTACGCTGTGAGCCTTGACGCTTCCTATGACAGTCACTCAAATCACGACAATAAAAGATGCATGCAAATTCATTTTCGCACACGTGCACAAGATACATACTTACACACACACACACACCATTCCATGTCAAGGGTAAATTGATTCTCCAGGATTTAGCAAATTGCCAAAGACATTATGCAGCTGTGTTCTCAGTACAGGCCTTGCTATACGGGGGAGTGTACATGTTATGTTACAATACCATTGGTTTAAATGTCATCCATGTCAGATTGGAAAGGTTATTGACAGCACAGCATTATCCGGTTATGAGGGACAAACATACCATAACATACCATGTTAATAATATATATGGTATAAGTAAGGGATAATGTATAGAACGCCGGTCATTATCTGGAAATAAGCCCCGACAGGGCGAACCGGACACCGACGCGAAGCGGAGGTGTCTTGCTTCGCCCTGAAGGGGTTTATTTAAGATAATGACCGGCGACGTTCTATACATTATCTCGCTTATTACACACCACCGGAAGTCGGGAAGGCCCATGCAAGTGAACGGATCAGGTAAGGCCCTGTCGGGGCTTATTTCCCCACAATGACCGTTCTATACATTATCCCTTACTTATTACACGGCTCTTCTCAGTGCTGTGGAACACTCCGTTCACTTGCATGGGCCTTCCCGACTTCCGGTGGTGAATTATTTTTCAATAATGACCGTTGCTAAGCATATAATGACCGCTGTCAAGGAAAGTGGATTTTTTTTCACGTCCTTCGTATCGCTCCGCAAGTAGTCTGGTAACTTATCAACCCCAGCGGATTTGGTTGCTAAGCGACGTCAACGTCTTGGCAGACTATTTCTCTGCAACACTACGAATGGTAATTGTAAAAAGACACACCGTGTGAAGTTATTTTTTTGTTTTGGCAAGTAACCGTGTAATAAGCGGGATAATGTATAGAACGTCGCCGGTCATTATCTAAAATAAGCCCCTTCAGGGCGAAGCAAGACACCTCCACTTCGCGTCGGTGTCCGGTTCACCCCTTGACCGCTGTCAAGGAAAGTGGATTTTTTGCCTCTCATTCCAACACATTCTCATTCAGAGTTCGTCAAAAATCGACACAAAGCCCCTGGGTCGAATGAAGACGCACAAGGACACCCTTTGCATCAGCAGTTAACGCCAAAAGGCCCTGAACAAGCATTGATTTTTGTTATGAACTTGTGTGAACTCGGTGAGACTGCAAGTACCGCAAGTAGTCTGGTAACTTATCAACCCCAGCGTATTTGGTTGCTAAGCGACTTCCATGCAAACTTTTTCTCTGCTGATCAACACTACGAATGGTATCAAATAAATTGTAAAAAGACTAAAAAGTTATTTTTTCATTTTGGCAAGTAGCCGTGTAATAATCAGAATAATAAGAACAGGATCAGGAACTGCCCTACTTGTGGCTACATAGAGGTTATGGTTTATCATTAAAAAAAATATGTATATATATTTTCTGGAATAATTTTCTCCAAGCGGTATTTTTCAGTTTTCTGTCTCTTATTAACGGCAAATATATCCAACTTTTTCTCAATGATGTGTGCTTGTGCAAGTATTTTGGTGTATGGTGATGTTGTTTGGGGGAGGGTCAGTCTATGTGCATGTGTTTGGATCAAATGGATATCTGACGAAAAAATCATTATCTTTCCCAAACACAAGAATGCCAAGATGATTGCACGGATGCTCCCTGCTTCTACATCTTGCCTCTCCTTCCTCCTCCCACTTTCACCTCCACCTCCGCCTCCTCCACTCCACCTCCTCCTCCTCCTAATCCTCCACCTCCACCTCCTCCTCCACCTCCTCACCCTCAACCTCCTCCACCTCCTCATCCACCTCCACCTCCTCCTCCTCCAGCTCCTCCTCCACCTCCACCTTCTCCTCCTCCTCCTTCTCATCCACCTCCTCAACCACCTCCACCTCCTCCTCCTCCTCCTCAACCTCCTCCACCTCCTCATCCACCTCCTCCTCCTCCAGCTCCTCATCCTCCACCTCCTCATCCTTCTCCTCCTTCACCTGCTCTTCCACCTCCTCATCCCCCTCCTCCACCTGCTCCTCCACCTCCTCATCCTCCACCTCCCCCACCTCCTCATCCCCCTCCACCTCCTCCTCCTCCTCCCCCACCTCCTCATCATCCTCCACCTCCTCCTCCTCCTCCACCTCCTCATCCTTCTCCTCCTTCACCTGCTCTTCCACCTCCTCATCCCCCTCCTTCTCCTCAACCTCCTCCACCTCCTCATCCACCTCCTCCTCAACCACCTCCTCCTCCTCCTCCTCCTCCACCTCCTCATCCTTCTCCTCCTTCACCTGCTCTTCCACCTCCTCATCCCCCTCCTCCACCTGCTCCTCCACCTCCTCATCCTCCACCTCCCCCACCTCCTCAACCTCCTCCACCTCCACCTCCTCCTCCTCATCCTTCTCCTCCTGCTCTTCCACCTCCTCATCCCCCTCCTCCACCTGCTCCTCCACCTCCTCCTCCTCCTCCTCCTCCCCCACCTCCTCATCATCCTCCCCCTCCTCCTCCTTCACTTCCTCCTCCTCCTCCTCTCATATCAGCTCTGATATGAGAGGAGAGTCTTCCTCTCCCCCGCTCCCCTTGAGTGGGCTCTCAGTGACAATCGACGATCCATTCCCCGCCACCCACTAAACTCACTTTTCACTCCCCCGTCCTCATCGATCTCCCTGCTCTCCCCCGCACTGCCCTCCACACGACACTCCAACACCATAGTTGTCTCTCTGCCTTTCTGTTGCGCTCTCTCTCTCTCTCTCTCTCTCTCTCTCTCTCTCACTCACACTCTAACTAACTAACTCTAAAACTAACTATCTCTTACGCTAACTCTCTCTCTCTCTGTTTCTCTCTGTCTCTGTCTCTCTGTCTCTCTCTGTCTCTCTCTCACGCTAACTCTCTCTCTCTCTGTCTCTCTCGCTCTCTCTTGCTCTCTCTCATATCGTGGCCCTTCATGCAAGCTTTGAAGGATGCATAAAACAACATGTCTCATAAAATATATAAAAAGGTGAGTCTGGGTTTCTTTGCTTGGTCGGTTTATTAAAATGAAAATGTAAAAAAGATTTCAAAAAGAGAATGTGACATTAACAGAGCGAGGGAGTTTTTATCGTCAGACCTATCGAGTTCAAACTTAAAGGTCAAATCTGTCCGGTTTGAATGTTGATCACACAAAACCGTGGACGACTGGGCAGAAATGAGCAGATCAATGTTCGGTTATTACAAGGCTGCTAAAGGAATACATTTGTAACCTCGGGGGCGAAACACAATGTTGAGATCAGGCAATGGTGTAGTTTTCATTGAAAATGAAGACATCTGCTCGAGGCAGAACTCTGAGAACCATGTTCGCCGGGCAGAATGATAGCGCCGCTCCAGAAATCGAAAAAGCACTTTAAAGAACATTCTCTAATCTTCATTTGAATTTCCTCAAATCCCTTACACTCTCTGCTTCTCCACCCCCGCAATGTCTCTGTCCGTTCTACTGCCACATACACACACTCACCCACGCAAACACACACATACTGTACACACACAGCACAATGTTATTCCATTATTATAGAATTGTTCATTGTTTTTATTTTAAAAACAATGAACAGTGTCTCAGTTTGTGTCAGCGTTCGCGATGCGTAGGCAATTGGTCTGTCTTCCTGCAAGCATGCTGCGCCAAGTCTGTTGCAAAGCGTCGCAAGTGAGTGTGACTGGACGATGGGTGATGTAGAATGACCTGACAGGTTTGGGTCTGTCTTCCTGCAAGCATGCTGCGGCAAGTCTGTTGCGAAGCGTCACAGATGAGTGTGACTGGTCAATGGTCGATGTAGAATGACCAGACAGGTTGGTGTGTCATATGTGTCCTGGTGCAGCTTCAGCCAACACCAGGCTGTTTCTTGGTGTGTGAGCTGTGTCTTATTGGAGCTGGAAGTTCACTGAAGTTAGGAATTGATGAAGAGAAACTTATTTTTAGGACACGTCGGCCAGCGAAATATTTGATTTAATATTAGAGCATGATCATGGGAAAGTATAGGCAGCAAAGTTACCAAAGATACATTCAGTGAGACAATGGGTGAACAAGATTCTTATAGGGAAACGTTTGCATTGCGGGTAGGGAATACACAGGTAACAAAGGTAAGTGGGAGTGACCATTGTGGAGAGTTTAGGATTGGCAGGAGAGGCCAAGTTAATTTGCAATACACTATGGGGGAAGTGGACATGTCTGCAAGTCTGTGAGACAGGGCTGCAATAGTTAAACAAATCTACACAAGAAAGAAGATTGGCCTGGCCTCAGTATCAGACTCAGTGGCTCCAGTGGGAATGCAAATCTAAACTCCGAAGGTCCAAGGAGAATGTAAACAGTTCCTTTTAGATTGACTAGTAATTATATAAACAAGGTTAATGTAAGGTTTATAATTGTGTATTATAGTTATGATTAATATTTCCACAACAGTAATAAACTACCCAAGATTATTGACCATGCCAAGGAAGTGCTGGAGTGCTGGCACGTCATCAGGGGCTGGAATTTCGGCCATTGCTTTGGTCTTGAATGGATCTGCTTTCAGGCCATCGCTGGTGAACCCGTGACCGGCAAAACTCAACTTAGGGGTCGAGCACCAAAACATGAGGTTTGCGTCATGCTATGCTGCATCGCGGACCATGGATGATACCCATCCAGTTGGTTCGGCCAAGGAGTGATGACGCCTAGGTCCTTCATCCACGTTCTTCCACTTCTGACACCATGTTGAATAATAATAATAATAATAATACATTTTATTTAGAAGGCGCCTTTCTTGGCACTCAAGGACACCGTACAAGAGTACACAAAAGCAATAAAATATACAATAAAAAGGAACACTTAGAGTTGGTTGGACAGAGCAGTTGGCGTCAGTGAATATCCATGTACGGAGGGATTACATTGTAACAAATAGTATTTATTAAAATGTAAGGCTAAGTCATAGATCAACGTGACATGACAGCTCATGTGCAGTAGCAAGGAGTATTTCCAAATGGCATATTGCTCCTCAGGTAGTATTGTATGGTTATAGCTACTATAACAAATGTGTATCTAAGTCGTTGGCACTGTGTCTTTGTCAAGGACTCATTTATTAGCAAACCATGTATTATCCCAGAAGTAGTCAGAGGCAAAGTGCACATATTCACCAAAGATTTCTTAAAGGTGTTTTGAAAAACGTTCTTGTTGAATTGGGAATTTATTATGATTTTCCCTTCGCTGACTGCGAGTCAGCAGTATGCATATCTAACATATTTGGCTATAATGGAATTTGGATTACATTTATATTGCTTTTCTAACCTCAGCGGCCACTCAAAGCATTTTTGAGTGAAGGTCTCCCGTTCACCTATTCCTACTCAGTCACAAGCCAGCGGCGGCTGGGGCGGTTGTCAGAGGCCCATCGGCACTAGGAGGAACAAGTTTGACAGTATGAAAATGAACATTTGGCCTATTGTGCAATATAAATAAGGGGAATATTTATTAACTTCATGTATTGCATTTTGTTTGAAATCAAGGAAAAAGGCTGGCTTGCTTTCCTATTGCTGACGGGTAGATAAATGTCTGTGTCTGCTCCTGGGTGTGTAGTAGGGTGTGTCAACCGATAGCAGCGTTTCTAAACTCTGCAGTGTCAGCTGCACGGGCCATCAGGTGTGGCCGTGGATCGTGTCTTCATTTCAGAGACAGAATACAGAACAGACGACGACCGAGGATCCAGACGGGTGTGCATCAGACAGTAAAACTGTACAAAACAGAAACTTATCTTGGTTCTGTTGACGAGTTAATCTGGAAGCTTTCTCTGTTGGTTCACTCGGCCGCCCCTTGGATGTGCAATACGTTGTCACTTCATCACAGTGTTGGGCCGTTGATTCTAGATAAGAAGTGTGAGAGATTTCACTGGAAGTCTTAGTGGCTTCAGCACGCCGACAAGCTGTTTGTCACCTGCTGGACCAAACTACTAAAGTGACCAGCCTCCTCCCGTCTAGAATACACAAGGCCCTAACTGCCCCTCACGGGTGCTTTCAGGGGCCCACCCCATTTAGGGGGAGCAGGTCGGGGTGCTATTTCCCACTGAACAATGAAACTCTGTACTTGACAAAGCTGTTGTGCCTCCAAACATACAAAAACAAATTGACACACAATAAAAAAAAAATCAACTAAAGAACCCATTCTAGTTTCTGAAAAAATAACTCACAATCCCAAGAGGACTCTGAGGCCTACATATTATAGCACATCTTTTCCCGTATTTCTTCATATGTTGCAATCATAACATTTGCCCTGTAATTTCCTGCAATATTACAACTTGCTCATTTACTCCCCTCTGGACACATAGACCTGGTTGCGACGTTAACAGTTGAGTGAGTGCTTGCGTGTGTTTGTATGTGGGAGACAGTGAGTGAGAGGCACGGCCAGGAACTGATTACTGCCCGCAGTAATCAGCCCGGCGGAACGTTAACGGCCCACCGGGAATTCTCCTGACTCTCCCGATTACCACTCCACAGCCACTGGTCTGTGCTGACGTCACGATTGGGTGATGGTCGGCCGACCATCGATCCCTAAAGCAGTGCTTCCCAAAAGCTGTGCTGCACCGTGAGTCGTGTGCTGGGAATTCTGTGCGACTTTATACGTAATCCTGACATATGATATATGTCAGTATAATTGATATATATATATATATATATATATTGCTATATCATTGATAAATTCCTCCACATAATGCACGTTTTTGTGTGTGTGTGTGTGTGTGTGTGTGTGTGTGTGTGTGGGTGTGTGTGTGTGTGTGTGTGCGTGTGTGAGAGGCATGAAGGCATTGAAAGGCATAAATACAATAAGAAGATAGAGGCGTGTTGGGAGATGGAGGGATGGACAGAGGGAGATGGAGAGGTGGGGATGAGTGAAGGTGGAGAGGTGGTGGTAGGGAAGTGGAGCAGGAGAGAGTGCCCTGTGTGTGAGACTCAATAAGTCAACGTGGAGAGACGAGACACGCTTGCCTCTGCACTGCCAACTGCCGTTGACGATGTTGACAAAATGACCGGATTCCTCGCAGCACCTAAAATGATTATATTACAAAGTCGTTGTCGTGGCAGTTTTCTTCATTAGGAGAATTCTGTGATAGCTACTACCGCTACGATACACACACAGCCCAGGCTGTCTCCATTCAGCCGCGAGAGAGAGTCAGAATTCACAGAAATTTGGGTTTTGTAATCCAGATACAAAGATATGCGCAATCCATTTCAGTTACCATGACGATGTGTCATGACTTCTGAATGCAGGGTCCCGTTATTCACAATGTCAACACACATTTCAACCTTCTTTTCTCTTTTCTCTTGCTCCGCTGCAGCGACGAATTGACATTCTGCCTCTACCATACCACCTAACAGAACTCATCCTTTATATATACTGTATATATATATATATATATATATATATACACTTGTCTCTTTTGTGTTTACCATGAATCCAATCTCATTCCTTGCACACACACACGTGCACACGTGTCACAAACATGCACAAACACACACACACACACACACACATGGACAAACAGACACACACACAAACACGTGTGTGTTGGTGACCTCCCTCTGTTCCAACAGCTTGGATGCACTGCAGTGGGGATCTCACAGGCAGGCTGCCACAGCCCGTTGGATTGACAGCTGCCCAGCAGGACCACCATCACACCCAATAGAAATCCACCCCAGGACTCCTGGTTTGTTGCAGACCTGCTTTACCAATCCACTGAGGAAAGACCAAAGCGAGAACAAGCACAGTCTATGTATATTTAAAGTGTGACACTGATGTAAAAAAAATTATCGGAATTAATGTATTGGGATCAGTGATTGAGTTTGCTTTAATAAATGATCGATCGGTATGATAGTACTACTTGGTTAGTTTCTCTCTATATACAAAAACATCCCAATTTATTTTTATTATAGAAATACATTTATTCTTTCAATTATTACTTATGCTTTCTCAGCGTGCTCCTTTTCTTAGACAGGGATCTCTGATCAGCAAAGCTAATTGCTAATTGCTACACACATACACACACACAAACAGACACACACACACACACACACACACACACACACACACACACACACACACACACACACACACACACACACACACACACACACACACACACACACACACACACACTATAACACACATAGAGAGTGAAATCAATTGTATTCCACTGACTGAATGCTGGGAGTAGCAGTACAGTCTCAGTGGAATGACCGCCAGGTTGGCCTGGACTGGACAGTCAACATTACCAGAGAAAAACACACAAAACACAGAATATCTGAAGAGAGGGATATCTGTTAGTCGTTGCTTTCGTCTATATTTAACAAACATATGGTCAAAAGGCCACCTATATCGTCTTAAAATAGAAACGGGCTCTGCGGGATGGTTTCCTGTACATCTGTAGGTTCCCGAGCTTGGGCGAGGTTACGCACACAAAACACAGGTAACACGGGACGTGGACACCTGCTACAGGAGCATATGGACCAAGCAGGTTGTGACGAGATGAGACCTGACAGCCTATGACATCCCTGGAACTCCACCTGTGAAGGGGTCAGCCGATAGGAACAGGGACATCTGCGGACGCAACGCAAAAGCTAAGAGTCAGCTTATAGCTCTTGGTCCCACACTGACTGAACTTTTGATTCCAACGTTTAATGTAGCGACTTATAATTGTGGTTGCTATTACAGCAGGCTGTGAAAAAAATGATGAAAGACGATATTAGAGGGTGAATGTTGCTATTGTTGGAAAATATCAAAAAGGTTATTTGTAAAAATGGACATTCAGCCTCCAGCTGAGTTACGCTGTCCTCAAAATCGTTGCACACATTGAAATGAGCTGAGCCAGATTGTGTGAGCATGCGACGGGGACCAGCGATTGGCTGTTCATGTCCCCGCCAAAAGGCCCTGGGTTGGAACCCTTCCTTGAACAAGATGCCAGAAAGCCTACGCCTACTCCTGATGACCTGTGTCCTTACTCGTTGTCAGTTTAATACAAGCCTCCCCTTGAATAGTCCCATGTGTAGGGCTTCAGGGCGCGGGTTCAATCGTCCTCTATCTTTGCCTTGCTGGGTCGTGGCTGGGGGGGGGGGGGGTACACCGTGGCATCTCCGGAAATTGAAAAGGTTCTTTAATGGTTAGGATCCTATACCTGCAAAAAACCCTTACACGTAGTCTCACAGAGTCTCACTCTTATCTGACAAGTGTTCTGCTATGACCCTGCAGCGTGGGGGGGGGGGTTGGGTTGGGGGATTCTCAGTTGATTCTCATATTCTCATATAGAACTGTCATTGATTTCAATGGCTTTTTATTGCATTGAGTTTAGCACTGATAGCAGCTCCATGTTTTTAGCAGTGCATGCGTAAATGTTATTATCTGTAATATTGGCAAATCCATTTTTTTATGGGCCGTGACATTACGACTAATGACACAATGTCCTTAGGCTAGACGAGTTGAGGACCAATGATTAGGATCAATATGAGCCGGGGAAAGATCATGCAGTGGTCAGACACACCTCAGCAACAGCACAGGACCCAATGCAAGCATCTTTGATGGATCATGGGGTGATCTGTGTGTGTGTGTGCGTGTGTGTGTGTGTGTGTGTGTGTGTGTGTGTGTGTGTGTGTTTGCGCACGCGCGTGTGTGTCGGTGTCGGTGGGTGAAGGGAAGAAAGGAAGCAATTTGAGGCGATGACTCATCCCTTGATTGCCAACCACTGTGCAAAAAGAAAAATATTTCCATGCAGTTCAGCGGGTTCAAAAGTACAGATTGGATTTGTTGGGTTGGGACAAAGGGAGCTGCACTATGGAACCTTTTCTATAGCAGCCCTCATCACTTTTGTGTGATTGACAAACAGCCATGCATCGCAATTTGCTACCGTGGTACTCAACATACTGAGGTTGAGTCTCCAGGTTGATTATTGTGTGTGAAAAGGTTTTATCCTCCAGATATACTCCTGACGTGAGGAAGGCTCCTGTGAAGTACAGCAGTACATACAAAGTACAAAATACAGAAACAAAGTTGCAAAGGGATTTTAAAAATAATAGCTCTAATATTAATATGGAAAGAATGATTCATTAATAAAAATGTGCTTAAGGACAAAACAATTATGATAATAATTGCCCAAAGAAAAATCAACAAAGGAAAGGAAAATGTGCTTCTTCCTGTGACGATGATTGAAGCAGGCCCGGCGCCACAAGGGGGCCAAAGGGTGCACGCATTAAAAGACATTTTACCAGCTGAAAAATACAATAGTTATTGTCGGTCTTCCCATTAGAAGGGCGGTTTAAATTTTACTGTGTAGGTTTATTTTCAAAGTTATGCACTACGACAACAAAAAATGTTTCACCGAGCAGCTGAATACAATATCTGAATCACAATTAGTTTGAATCCGGGTAAGAAGAGGCAGCCTGGTGGGGCTTGTATTATTTGGTAGCTTTTTGGAAATGCATGGGAAACATCACATTATTTTATTATTGGCATTGCTGCCGAGAAGGGGATGTGATGTTAATGTTGTTTTATATGGTCGAATAGTTTCTTGCTTTGCATTACATCGATGAGGGTGTAATCACATCCATCCCTGTCAAAATAGACAATTATTACAGTGTGTATTATGGCACTCTTGTGGCAAGACAGCTTGGTAGTGAATTGTCCATGTTTTTAAAGCGGTGCAATAGCCTGTATTATTGCAGCAAGACAGCTGCGGGTGGCTCCAAATAAACGTTGTGTAATTGTACAATATATATATATACTAATACACTATATCCCTGTTATCTGCAAGTGAAAAATAGTTGTGCCCCCTCAGTCAATTCTCATGCCCCCTTGCCCAGTTAATCCTGCCGCCAGGTCTGGGAGAAGGGAGGGGGGGCGGGAGGGGTTGAGTTGAGGACTCAACTGATCCGTGGTATCACCAGCCCTTTGAAGGAATCCCACTCAGAGCCATTGTGAAGTAAACAAACCTATGAGAGGCTCAGTGATCTGATCCCAGGTCAGGCAGCACACTACAACACCCTGGTGCTGGAGTGACTGTGGGCAGTGCTGAGATCAAGTAGAATCTGGAATACATTCATACATTTATACATTTATACATTTATATTAAGATTAATGTGCTGCCCATTTCTGGGTCGCAGAGTGCCCTGAACATATAAATATGGATACTAGTGGCAGTTATGTGTGTAAAAATTCAATTGTACAATGAAAAATAATATGGTGTTTTGTCACACCAGTGTCCAATCCAGTGGGTGTGTGTGTGTGTGTGTGTGTGTGTGTGTGTGTGTGTGTGTGTGTGTGTGTGTGTGTGTGTGTGTGTGTGTGTGTGTGTGTGTGTGTGTGTGTGTGTGTGCGTGCGTGCGTGCGTGCGTGCGTGCGTGCGTGTGTGTGTTTGTGTCTTTAGCTTATTGCTTATGTTTATGTCTATGTATCGCTGTTTTCTTGTCATTTTAAATTATAATTAATTTTGATTGATCATTTTGATATATAGTATTTAAATTACCTCTCTTTATTTGCTCCCTTTATTTCTCCCATGTTCTAGTATCCAGGACTGTAGTGTGTAAAACAGGGGGTTATTGTTGGACACTAGATGGCAGTAGAAACCTTGATCTGCAATATATTGGTATGGTTTAAATCTTTAAAGGGGACATAATATACCACCAGGTGTGAGTGTGATTAGCCATTACAAGCCGTTTTGAAAATGTGCCGCTTCTGACATCACAGATGGGCGTGTCCACCAGCTGTATGACGGATAGATGAGCAACGTTTGTTACAGTCCACTGGGTAGGCTGGTCTGATCTATCCAGCACACATCTATGTGGGCACGCCCACCTGTTATGTCAGAAGCAGCACATTTTCAAAACGGCTTGTAATGGCTAATCATACTCACACCTGGTGGTACAATATGTCCCCTTTAATGATTTGAGATTTTTATTTTATCAAGTAGTTGGTGTAGATAATTGAAGAGCCACATTGCTGCAGTCATTGGTAGGCTACATTAAAAGTTAGCCTATACTAAATGCTCAATAGGGAAACAGTGGAAAACAGTCTTTACATTAAATCTTACATCAAAATGGGATTGTTTGGGATTGGTCTAGCTGTATGTGGCCTACCCAACCTGCCCAAAGCCTTCACTTTATTTGCGAGCCTTCAAAATCCTATAATCCGACACGTTACGTAAATCCACTATGTGTGTAATGTCCATCATCGGCCACTGGATGGTAGCATTACTTACTCAAAATAATATTTGGCATAGGAAAGCCTTTTATTTGGGATTACTGTCACCATCAATCATCACTATACGTGTGTGTGTGTGTGTGTGTGTGTGTGTGTGTGTGTGTGTGTGTGTGTGTGTGTGTGTGTGTGTGTGTGTGTGTGTGTGTGTGTGTGCGCGCGCGCGCGCGCGCGTGCGTGCGTGCGTGTGTCTTTTCCCGTTCTCCTATTACAAGTCCTTGTGGGACCTGTGGTGTGAGTCCTTGTGGGACCTTACATGTCACACAAGGACACAACCTCTCAGTCATTTGTAAACACCGGTGGCCATCAGCTACCCAGCACACAGTAAAATGTGTCTGACAGATAGTGAAGAGAAGTGTTCAAGAACGATGAAAGAGATATATTTCAAGTTTTCAAATAGGCCTATGGTTAGTTTATCCCTTAGCTTTGTAATTTATGATATATCATGCTTTATTTATTCAATACTATGTATGTATGTATGTGTGTGTGTGTGTGTGTGTGTGTGTGTGGGGGGGGGGGGGGGGGGGGGGGGTCACTCACAAAGTAATGCCATTTAGAGGTGAATATAGGTCACTCTCGCACTATTTATGAGTTTTTCAACTCTGTCAGATAACCAATCAATGGTTGGCCTTGCAATCCACTCACGTTACAACACCAGCTGACCTTAACTACATCACAGGCTTTATTTGTTGGTTGGGGACCTAAAGATAACCGTATTAGCTAATCCTACACTATACAAGGAACCTTCTTTCTTCTTGATGTAATATTGTATTATTAAATCAATAATATTGATTACTAATATCAATCAATGTTAATATTAGTAATAATGATTTAAGTAATATTTTGTGTGAGCCTTCTCATTATAGCTCTTACTAGTAGCCATGGCATATTTTATAATTACAATTGCATTATGTTTACCTTGCTTTAAATAACTACTTCTACTTTATTGAACTATTCTTTCACTTGTATATCTTCTGTCCTAGCCCCATGCGACCCATGGCTCCCATTCATGCTATATTCACACGCAAACATACACACACACACACACACACACACACAGCTGTCATTTTAACACATGCCACTGCTAATTATATAACTCTACAGGGAAACCACTTACCGTTGGCCATGTGCATGTTTAAGTGTGCCTCCGTTCCCCTCATTAAGCTAAGCATTTGACCGTCTTATGATCGTATACAAATATAGCAGAACATTTTATGTATTATTATGCATTCAACACGTGGAATAGAAAGTGGCCTATTTGTCCACTGGGTGTCCCCACCCTCACAGGCTGCCAGTGACGCTGTTCTGCGTACTTAAAGGACATAGCGAGCCACAGTAGTCAGCTGACGATTATTTGATAAGCCTGCACTTCTGCCATCAAGTGGACTTTGGTCAGAGTGGTAAAGACACGTGGTAACATACATGGTAACCAGCCGCCGAGGCGTGTAACATTCCGTCATGACGCGTTGTGTTCTGCGTAGGAGGGTGTATTTTAGGCGTAGCAGACCTGTCGCACTGTTTCACCGCACGTGCAACTGCAAGTGGAACCTTTTCAGTGCCCTTCGGGTGTTGAAGTTCCAGGACCAGGTGGTTTTGGGTAACTGCTGGTTGATTAGCATTAATTATGTGACTGTATTTAGGGAGTTAAATGTTTTCCTTATAAGATAAGAGAAAAGCGTACACATTTTAGAAAAATAAAATACAGAATAGCCTAGATCATGGTAGCCAGCATTTTTATTCAATCTTTTCAGTTTGTAACCATCGCTTTCACATTTGAATATTTCTCATGTGCATTTTCCATTAAAATATACTTCAGACAGCCGGAGTACAGTAAAATAAGTTAAAACGGTCCACTTTCAGACCTGTGAAACCAGGTAAATAACATTGGTCTTTCATTAGCAGTACCATTGACATGGTATGTTATGTCCATATGCAACCAGTTCCTTGCCATTGCCTTGGCCAGGCATTACAGGAGATAGTATCAGGTGGAAGCACAGTGTAGCCTGTTCTGACCGAATATCAATGGCGTTGAGAGAGGAGGGGAAGTGGGCTAGTTTGGGGGTTAAATCCAGCACCTAATTAGAGCAAGCTGTAGAGGGGGTCATTGAACAAGGCCATGAGCATGGAACAGGCCACACCAATACAGACCACATTCAACCGGTCATCGGTGACTAGATTTTGCATTCAAGACACTCTGCTGATCTCTCAACATACAACTCCACAGATATAACCGGGAGCCCTGATTTGAGGAACCCCCCCCCCCCCTACCTGACCAATTGTAATACCGGAGTTCTGGTGTTGATTAAAAACCTGTTAGCTGCCGAAATAATTCTACATTCCCACATCCTTCATTTCTCCATCACTATAAGATCATATTTCTTCCCGTTAGAGGACTTGGTGAGTATTATATTTTCGTGAAAAGGCTGATGGCTCTAGAAGCACAAGCTACTGGACGTATGGATGCAGACCATCTGAAAAGTCCAAGACCCATGATCTCCGTCTCTAATGTGATTAAAGTTATGTTGAGGTACAGATGTTCGCACACACACACAAAAAAATATACAGTTTGGTTTGTGTCAGGTCATTTTAACAATAAATCACTTCTAAGCCTTGCGAATTAAGTTAAGGCAAAAAAGTGATCTATTACTCAAAATCAACCTAGCTAGAACCATTTGTTTTTTTAGGCAAATGAAAGACTAAAAACCACAGCGATATGAAATCATTTATACTTCGGGGCCTCTTATGACGTGGCAGACTTCAGGTATGCGACAAGGTCTGTGCGTTCTCCCTTCTTCTTGATGCCGGCGAAGATCATCTTGGTCCCGGGAATGTACTTCTTGGGGTTTTCCAAGTACTCCATCAGAGTGTCATCCCCCCATGTGATACCTGAGGACAGTCAGCACAGCTTGATTCAATACGCATCGTATGCCAGTCATTATCATCCAAAGACTTAAAATAAGGAGAAAGAGTCCGATAAACGTTGGCCTAGATGCGATATCTTGCGCACCAATATCACAATAAGGATGAAAGCTCCGCGACTGACCTTTGCTCTTGTTAGCGTCCGTGTACGAGTAGCCCTCTCCCTGGCCCGTCTTCCTCCCGAACAGACCCCAGAGGTTGGGCCCCACTTTGTGCTTGCCCCCCTCCTCAACAGTGTGGCACTGGGCACACTTCTGGACAAAGGCCTTCTTTCCTTTTGCAATGTCTCCCATGGTTGGCTAGAGGAAGTAATAATAACAAAAAGAAAGTTCAGGATTGCTTTATGAGTAGACCTGCTTTTTAATGTGCTGCATTTCACTCTCACTCTTATCTCCATATCTATATCTATATGATTGCCGGCTGGTGAAGGTCATTTGAGGTAACAGGCATAACCAGCACATAATCTGAAGTATTCAGGAGGTATATTACGTCACAAATGGATAAGATGGACAGAAAACTCCCCGGACTTATCGGTACATCTACGTGTCTAATGTCACTGTCATTGACCGTTTTGAACACCCCACCCGGTTGAAGTGTGTCGCCAAAAGAAGAAAGTCCTACCCCTAGATGGGGAAGTCAACCTGGGTTAGTGACCCTGCGGGTCCGCCGGGAAACTGCACTCAAGGACGATCTAGGCTCTTGGTTTGACCTAGAGCCATACCGGCCGCTTGCCATGATGACCCCACGTTATGATGGCACTGGCTCTAGTGTGCAGAGTGAATCTATTGAGGGGTCCCGCTCAGGCTGAACCACCCCAAGACATCCCCCAACGTGGCGGGATGGGTGAGGCCGATCATCAGCAAGGGCACGCACCCCCCCCCCCCCCCCCCCCCCCCACACACACACACACACAGTGCGACTGACTGATTGAATGATTCGCAAATACATGTTGGCGAACAGATATATAATTTCAAGGCTCTCAAGTCAAAAGTCAAACCTCACACACAGGCAGAGAATACGGCTTTCCTGCTGGTAGCGGCTACGGTGGCCGTGTAGCTCCGCGGTTATCCTGGCCTAGCTGCTCTGCTAACGGGACAGGCTCCCCACAAGGTTTAAGATGGCTTTGATGGACCATGAACTTTGATTCATTAACATATGAGCAGTCCACGAAGTTGAGCGCTCCTCGTCCGTCTGGTGGGCGCCCCAATAACTACTACGCTTCTATATTACCGCATACACTATCGCCCTTGAATAACCCCCTAAGACATTGAATGGGGCCGCTACGTTACGCAGAAGCCGCATCGTCGCTATTCTCCAAGAGGCCGTCGCGTAACGAGACAGACACGTAACCGGGGAACCGGCGAACCGCTCTTCTTCTTCGAATTGTAACGGGACGTGTATTTGACTATACCAAAGTTTAGATTGGTATCGGTAACAAAGCAGACGTACCTTTGATCGAGTGTGACTGCTGTTGGGTCTTGTGATCGCTGTGTGCCCGGGCGGGTGTGATCTGCTGTCGGTGCGGCGGCGGCGGCGGTTCTGTAACAGCGGACTTCGCTGAGGTCACTTTACTATGGCGGCGTGATTTGCGTCACGCGGTCACGTGTCACGGCTGTCGACGCCGCTTCCTCCTCTGACGTCACGCGTTACACAAAACGGTAACAACTCGTGACTGCGCTCGCCCTCTACCTGCCGTCGTTACTAAATTAAACACCGTTTTTATTATATTATACTCGTAACATTTGACATTTGAGAATGGGTTCTGGTGTAGAGAGTTCCGTCCTGGGTTTCAGCAAGGCACCTGCTGCAACACACCGGACAAAAACACGCCTTAAAAGGAGACGTTCCTCCTATCATAGTACATTTTCAAAAATGTTATTTTCATTGCGTTTTTCTTCACCTGATTCACCTATTATCAACCTTATTAACCTATATAATGATACAATTCTTTTCCATTCCTCCCTGAGACTACTCTCTGGTGTTGTGTAATGGAAACGTTTAGGTCATAAAACACATATGTTACACTTGATGTTATACAATATTTGCTTATTTAAAAAAAAGTTGAATATTTCTTGAGTAATTATTATGTAGGGAAATGTACAGCATTCCAGTATTGTGTAATATTAAAAGCCTCAGTTATCTGATACCAATACCCGGTGTGTCCAGTAGGGGGCGCTGTGAGGTATAATAGCTCCTGGCCATCACCACTCGACGAAGAGAGACAAACAGGCCGCAGAAATGGAGGACTTCGCTTCAAAGCAGGTGACTGAAAACCTCGACGAACCGCCCAACAGCCGACTGTTCATCGTCACATGTCGGTCCATGTCCGAGGACGTGATAAAGGACACCTTCGCCGTGTTCGGGGACATCCAGGCGGTGTGGGTGGTGAAGGACAAGCAGACCAAGGAGTCGAAAGGCGTCTCCTATGTGAAGTTCGCCAAGTCCTCCCAGGCCTGCCTGGCCATGGAGGAAATGCACGGAAAAGTGGTGATCGAGGGCACTAAACCCATAAAGGTAATCGTTGAACAAACCTTCATTTATGGTTGCGTAATGATACTGGGCAGAAAGGTGCACGTTGCGCACGTATACTCAGACTGCAGTGGGACGAAAGGCAAATTCCCACCCCCGCCCCAAACGTGTTAATCAAGACCAATAACCGGGTTAACGTGTACCGCCCCCCCCCCCAAAATTGCAATCAAACAAAGACACTCTCTACAATCTACTTGTTTTCCCTGGAAAAACGACCTCATCTTCACTTATTTGTTGTACGTTTTTTGTTTTAGGTGTTTATTGCCCAGTCCAGGTCATCTGGAAGACACCGGGACGTCGAGGATGAGGAGCTGACCAGGATATTCGTCATGATCCCTAAAACCTTCACGGAAGATGACCTGAAGGAAACGTTTAAAGTAACTACACCCCAGCCTGACGCGTGCTTTTCTCTATACCATCAACACAGAGACGGGATTCCAATTGTTAACACATGATTATGATCATATCCCTCTGCCTCTCTGTCTCTTATTAGGAGTATGGCGATATTGAGTATTGTGTCATCATAAAGAATAAGTTCACTGGAGAAAGTAAAGGTCTGGGCTACGTCAGATACTACAAGCCATCCCAGGCGGCCATGGCCATAGAAAATTGTGACCGAGGTAAGAGGGTTTAAAATGCACATTATGTCTCACCGTGTTTATTGTCTACTATTGTAGTGAAGCTATTAAAATGTAAATTGTGATGAACATAAAATTGTCTTCATCCCTAATGGAAAGCTTTTATTTAGCTTTTGTTGGTTTAGGCCTCACTGCAATGTTGTTCAAACAACCTTTAGTAAAGCCGCCATGCAGTGTTTCAGAGACTCAGAGATAAATGGTGGTCAACGCTGGGTGTGTTCATGTTTGCAGGTTACAGGGCCATCCTGGCCGAACCCCGCAGCAAAACCAACTCTGCCGAAGGGGAGTACGCTGCAGGAGGCGGCGGCGGTGGTGGCGGAGGAGGAGCCAGGTTTGACCAGCACGGGGGCGACAACATGAACCCCTACCCGTTCGCCCCCATGGGAGGTGAGAATGGGACCTTCTTTTTGTCACATCAAGTTTGTCACAAGGTACAGGATATGCTGTGAAGTACGCCACATATCAGGGGTGAGAATGTTTCAGTAACTCACTTTGAAGTTTTGATACTTGGTCATGATTCCATTTCAATTATCGGGGTCGCGATTCAATCACACGATTCAATCAAAATGACACCCGATTCGAAATTGATTCTTGATTCACTATCACCATTTTGATAGTGATTGGTAGACTGCTCGTGGTTAAAAATAAATAAATAAATAAGTATTTTCGCATAAAATGTCATTTTTGGGGGATTGTATTTAACTAACTATTAACAAACAATTGCCCGTGCAATAGCTGACCCCGGCAACTACCAGATGGCGGACTACCGCTCCAGTGATGTCATGACCCGCTGCCTGATGCTGTCGTCGCGGGCGGCCGTCACCCAGGAGCAGGTGTACGCTCTGTTCGACATCATCCCCGGCATGGACTACTGCGAGCTGCAGAGGGACGCCTACGGCCTCAGCAAAGGTCGGTCCTCAAAGTGCCTGGTGCTTGACCTGACTCTCTGACCCCCCTCCCCCACTCCACACCGCATGTAGCAGTGGGGAAAAGCTCGCCCAGTACCAAACTGTTGATTGGGAAAGTCATTATTTTCATTATGGAGTTATTAGGCTGCCAAGCCAAAGTGCCGTGCTGTGCTTCACTTGTCATCGCGTGACCTCGACGGTGTTCTGCGTGACAGCCTAATGGACGGGAGGTTAACGGTTGCACATGGATTGATTCGTCTGCGTGCAGAATGTATTATGACAAAGATCGCAATGCAGCTTTTCTTTTCTCTATGCTCCCAGGCCACGCTGTTATTCGTTACAACAATCTCGGCTCGGCGGTCTACGCCAAAGAGAAACTCAGTGGATTTGAGTATCCCCCCGGCAACCGGCTGGCAGTGTCCTTCATCGATGATGGAGACGATCGCAACAGGTATGCACGGACGTGTGCTTTGCAAACAAATTGATTGTAATATGATGGGCAAAATAGCCTAACGAGTACATGACATGTACATTACGAATATAGTTAACACTTGCTCTAACCTAACGAACACATCACATGTACATTACGAATATAGTCTGCTATTTTTTTATTTTTTTTGAAGGCCTGAGCCGGAGGCCGCACATCCCAACTATGGGAGATGTTGGAGACTCATACAATGCACCACACATTCGCAAGAACAGGAGTCAGTCTTCTGATAACATTCGGCCACAACTCAGGGTCAAGATACCCCTCGAGAAGCCCTCGCAGCTGGTTAGGAGAAACACAGAAGACACTCATAAAGACATCAGAGCCCGGAGGCTCACGGTCAAGCTAAACATCCAGAAACGCACACACCTTGAAAACGCACACACCTCGTGTGTGGGAGGGAAAATACAGCATTAGACTGTATCACACAGGAACACCTCATGCTCTTCTGAAGCAGAACTTCCACGGAGGTGAAGCTCCAGATGACCTCAGCGCTGTTAGGGACTTAAAAATATTCAATCTCTCACGCTTTATGAATCTGTATCACCTTTGCTACTTTACTCAATAAATCCGAGGCCCTCGTGCTGACAGACTTTATTACCTCTCCGTCTCATTTTATCTGGTCAAGTAACTAGACAGACTGTTTTTCCCAACAAATACATAACTTTCTCATTTTATTATCTGGTACCTTTTCATGACTGTGTGTCTCTTCTATGTGAAGCCCTGTAGGCAGAATGGCCATGCAGTTTGTAGCTGCTCAGATGATGTCCACGCTCTGGAACGGTCCCTCTGGCAACCAGTTACTGAAAACCGCCACCGTAAGTAACGGTCCCACTAGACTTCACTATGTAGGTTCAAGGAAACTATGGAGTTGCAAATAAACTATAGCCGCGTTTCCACCACAGGAACTTTACCCCGGAACTAGGAACCTTTGCCGTAACTAAGTGCATTTTCACTGCAGGAACCAGTGTCTAAATTAAGTTCAAGGGACATTATTTGACCCTCAAAAACATCCCTGCTCATGGAGTAGGACTTTCCAAAGGTTCAGGAGCCTTGGGGGTGGGGCTGGTAGCACTGAACCTTTTGAATGTTCATTTGCTAAACACTATTGGGGGGGAAGGGCAATGTGTATGCAAGACATTTAAAGGAAGCTACACAATAAAGAAGTGAGGAGATTGGCATGGCCTCAGTATCATACTTGGTGGGTTACAGTAGCAATGTGAATGCTAACTAACCTAACCCCAATTAAATTGGAGAGAGGAAAGGGAGTTATCTCTTGGTGCAAGGAGAATTTATACAAATTCCTTTTTTAATTGACTAGTAACAAGGTCATGACATTTGTATATAACAAATATCCATCAACAAATATGTGGATGGATGGAAATTTGCACTTTCCCATCTTCTCAGTTCTGCAAATTCCTTGTTATACCGCCCCAACCCGCCAGTCCTGCCGTCTCAAACCCGGGCTTAGTAACCCTCAATGCAAAACCTAACAGTAATATTTGACAGTGTGTGTGTGGTCCCTTTCCACCTTTTGCTTTATGGATGTCGACATATTTCTAAAAGACAAGGTCTTTTGTGTTTTCACCAGAGTTTCCCCGGGGCCCCCGCAGCGCCACGCATCCAGGCGGACCTCTCTCTGCCCGCTATAAAGAAACTAGCGCCCCAGGACAGCAAGGTGAAGGAGCGCCTGTTTGTCGTGTTCAGCCCCTCCCCTCTGTCCATGGACGTCCTCGAAGATGTATTTTGGTAAATATTCTTCTGACTGGATGTTACATTTTTTTTATGTGTCTACTTCATTAACGGATGTACAAAGTAATAGGTGGTGTAGTTGAGCTGGGGTCTGAACTTCCCTCATATCATTTGTTTATTAGAGTTAATGCTCTAGTATCCACATCTATTTTGATTTGATTGAGGTACATGCTCCCTTTCAGTTGTCTTGATGAAATGAAATGGAAAATTTATATTTCAGCCTCTATCTTGACATATCCTTAACAGACAAGTCATGATCTATTGTTAATCTGATGCATTATGCGAGTCAGGAGGGTGTCCTTCTATAATGTTTGAAGCTGTAGCTAGTGTGCTCCAGTAGCATTTGGGGTTATCCTGAGCTCATCAGGAATGCAATCATCACTCTCCCTCTGGGCTAAGCAGTGAATGACAAACACTCATTAAGCCAATTGCCTGTTAAGATAATTGGCAATCTGAAACCGGTATGCCTCAATTAACCACACTAATGGTCATGTTTTCTTTCCAACAACCAATCGGTTAGCAAAGAGGGAAGACTATCAAGTTAATTTTATATTTGCATAAATCATGCATTTCTTTGTATTAAGAATGAAGCAGTTAGGCTACAAAAGCGTTGGTTATGTTTCTGTTAAAACCTGTCAAGTGCTGGGGGCGGCCCCCCATGATTATCTCATTACTTTTTCATTGCCAGTATTGATTTGTGAAAGTCTTGCAAGGCAATGCACAAAGAAAGTGAAAACCTTGTTTAATTTTATTTGCAAAAGTAATTAATGTAATCTTTCTGAATTAAAATGCCTCTCTGCCTCATTCTAGTCGCTACGGCTCTCTAATCGAGGTTCATCTGGTCCCTGGGAGGAAGGTTGGATACATGAAGTATGCTGACAAACAGGTGAGGCGCTTACCCCACCGCCTAAGGGGTACTGTGTAGAGATGTGAAGAAATATATAATGCCCCTCTTTCATTGGCTTGTAAGAAGCCCAAAGAACAAATGACCCCAGGCAAATCCTTCACCATCATGTCCATGCAGTTTAGATGGGAGAAAGTTGCACTTTTAATAATGTACTGAGTGTTCCACACATTAAAACACTTCATCAAAGCTTTTAGCGTAGCTGTATGTTTCTATTGTTTGGCGAGCGGTGCTTGCTGGTCGCTGCAGCCAGAGGGCAGTGTTCTGGAGACGACTGACCGCTTGACTGTGTTCCCAGTGTGCGGACGATGCCATGGCGGCGCTGCACGGCCACATGGTCAACGGCGTGAGGATGAAAGTGATGCTGGCTGACCCCCCCAGAGAGGAGTCGCATAAACGCCCCCGCACCTACTAGGACATAATCTCCTGCTCCGGCTCCCAGCCTGAGGTAAGTATCTCACACTCTGCGGCCACCACTGCCTTGCACACTAGCGAACTAACTTTGAATTGGCCTTTAATTAACATGGCAATAACTTTCAGTGAATCAGAAACGGTAATTGCGGAAACTTTTGTTTGTTTCGGCCCAATGTTGGTAAATACATTATCCAGTATACCGACCAAATTTGTGTACTCATTCATAACCAGTTGAATGAAGTTTGAATTTTTTTTTATCAAATGCAATTATCATGCAAAATATTGTCAAAAGTGTTGGAATGAAACTAGTCAAAAAACATGTCTGATATTGAGTGCCCTTTAGAGGGTGCTAGCTACAAGTCTTTTACTTTTTATTATAGTCTTCCAAGTTGGTATGGCTTATGTTCACATAATGTCTTTTACTATTGAGTTAGTTGAATTTCTGTCAGGACCAGTTGTATATGTTGATAACTCTGTAGCTTCTTGTTTCCTAGGAGACTGTTGTCATGACACAATGACACACCTGACCTGACCGACCGACACCTGGACCTTCTCCTGACCCGACCTTTGACCTCTGTCTGACCATTTCCAGTGACCTGTCATGTCATACCTAGGCTGTGACATATCTGTGACCAAAGCCAACGTTTTTTTGTGAGACGATTCACACGTTGTGCTCAAAGACTCATGTAATTAGAAGTTCTGGTACGACAAGAGAACAGGGTCTCGACTTAACCCACTAGTAAAGTAATTCATCCATAAAAAATGTTCAGATCAAGTTAGGGGTGCTTATTCAGAAATTACCTTTATTGGTCAAATAAAGCATTTCAAAGATTGATTTTAAGTTTACAAACTTTGTTTGTAAAATTGTAGTGTATACACGCACTAATTTACATCCTTTTACGGGTTAGTTGTGTTCAATTTTAGTTCCGGTTAATGTTTTCCAAGTCTTTTCGTTTAGTTTTGAAGGTATGTTCTTGCAAAATAAACGGATAACCCTTACCTGCTTGTCCTGTCATATTTTTTGTTAAACATACTTGAACAGATTCCCATACAGACTTCCAGTATTGATAAAACAGCCACCCTGTTGTCCTGTTTGTTTACTGTGGCTTTCTCCAGTCAGGATCCATTAGTGATCATTTGACTCTTCTTGTTTCCACGGTTGCCCACAATTTTTTCGGCTTGAGCTACTTTCAAAATTATCTACATTTAAAAAATGCTTAAATATTTATTTATATATGCAGACTACATACTGAGTTGCACTGAATAGGGTCATCCAGGGTTGCATAGTCCAGACAGTAGCTGCTGGTAGCTAGTCTCAAGAACGCTTCCAAATGACCAGTCATGGTGGAACGATATTTGCACTTAATCTTCATGTGGGAAAAGGCTGACTGGCATTAAGAAGTAGCGCAAATAATGCAGTCAAGAAAGTAGCACATTTCCTGATGTTTGGATACTTTTCCTTTTGAGTAATTTCCAAAATTGAAGATGAGCCCTGGACTTAAGATCTATCAGCTTGTACTGTCAGAACTATCATCCTCCACTGCAGACGTTCAGCTGAAACTGTGCTGCATTTTGAGTACATCAACCTCAACATCGTCCCTAAATGGATAGCACATGTAGCCATTGGCTTGAGTAAAAGTCTTGTCAGACAATCTTAAAGTGCTAAATACCATATGGATGATAAGAATGTTGCTCAATCTACCCGCACTACCTTTACGATTGTATGTTACTCCTGCCCTATACCATGAATACCAAATATGAAACCAAACTGAAAATTGATCTAGAAGAGAAATGCCTAGTGCCAAACCCAGAAGTTGGACATGTTGAAAGACTTGAACTTTAGGAATGAAAGCAATGTTTGTCCACAATTAAAAATAAAATTATGGAAATGAATCCCACGCATTGAATGTACAATCTTTATTTTTTTTCTAGCTTGTAATTTATGAGCACACTTATTTACAATGTTGGGCCGGTCAACAGTGACATTTGTGACTGATTCCACTACATGCCATGGATAATGCTTTAGTTTCCAAAAACGGCACTTCAATTCATCAGGGGTTCGAAAAGAAATTCAAATCATAATTTTCCAGGAACAGTTGAACATTTCCAATTATATTTAAAGCTTTCCTATTTTCAAAAATATAATTCAAACCAAGTGTGTCAATATTCATTACATGCTGGGAGTGGCTTGTTAACAAGTAGTAATGCACATTCACTACATAACTCAAGTCACCTTCAATTGTCCAATTAAAATCAATAAAAGCTACCTAGCAAGCAGCAACCCCAAATTGACAATCAAGAACGATTATTTGATAAGCTGGCTGGCCTTGGTAAACCCCATTCAGTCCGACTTTTGAAATAAAGCCAATTGTGTAATGGGTGGGGAGACATGAGTCAGGAGACCAGCTGGTGGGAAACAAAGACAGGGCCGAGACGGGGAATGATGTCATCATACAATCAGGCTTTATTGGAGTCTCTGAATTTAAAAATTACTGGAACAATGTCAAGTGCATGTGGTGGCACTCCTTACTAACTTCCTGTCTGTACCCGGTCAGTCCAATTGTTAACCTCAATTAAGTCAGTCCGTCTAGTGATACAATGTGGTCGTTGTGCACCTGTCCCCCTGAGTCAGTCCCATGCGATCGGATCTTCTCCCTCCTCCTCCTCCACCATGCAGCCATCTCTTCTTCCCATGAGCCGACCCCCAAACATCTGTCCACACCTGTCCTCTCTCCCTCGGCGCCGCTAGTCTTCGAGCTCCAGTGTGTTCAGCTCGTCGTCCAGATCTTCCAGGTCTTCCCCTGTGAACAGGTTCTCGTCCACGGGCACCTCCTCTTCCTCGCCGCCCTCTTCCTCGTCGTCGCCCTCGGCCAGCCCGTTGGCCTCTGCTCCTCCGCACGCGCCGTTCAGCTGGGCCTCTGTGGGCAGGGAGGGACAGGGGAGGGGACACAGGTGAGGACGTTCTCACAGCCCTTTCAAACTGCATACTTCAAATCACACGTACGGAGCCATGCTATTGATGCACGGAATCCAACGTTACCACAATAACAGCCCCTTTTACGTGTTCTTGTGTACATTTCACTGTGTATAAATACCTTCCAGACCCTCCTGTTAATACTTTCAACAGTGGCATGGGTAAGTAACACACCAACTACATCTCCACCAGGAGGACAAACAGTGGGACAATAAATCCGAGGTCACGCGACTCGTCTCACCGTCGTCAGCGGCTGCAGGTTTAGTCTTTTGCCTGGTTGTGAAGCGGTCCATGGTTGCCACGGTGATCCCAATACAGTTATCCACTTCAGTAGGAACGAAGCGGGATAGGTCTATGTCCTTGAACTCTGTAGCATCCACCTTGTATAGAACAAATATTCATCAAAACAATTGTTACAAACACCTGACATCGCTGTCAAGTTAACGTTATGCATGTGGAATCAATGTTAGTTTGAAATGCTATACAACTTTGCCCTCAGGTTCAGAATACATGAAGTAACAACTGGGCAACAGAAATGATCACATTTCATCAAAACCCTTGATAATCAATAATGTGATCATAATTCAGGACTGCCCATTAGGAAATTTGTATTTGATTTGAAGTGTAATTCCATATTTCCTGTAAAAAGCCTTAATCCTGCGCCTACTGTGTGTTGAAGAAAACTAAAGAACATTTGATCATATGTATTACACTAACAAAGCATCCTCAGCAGAAACGGATTACACATGCAGTCTGACCTGCAAACAAAACCAATGTCTACCATTATACATAGAATCAAACCAAAGCGCAGTCTTGGCCATGAGCTACAAAGCAGCAGACAGCAGGTGTGCAGAGGGCCTCTTCCATGGCTGAAGGTTTTAGAATTACCTGTCCCTCTTCCTCATTGTCGTCTTCCTCTTCGTCTTCACTGCCGTTGGCGTATCGGGTATCGTCTGCTTCTTCATCATCGTCATCGACCAGCTCGGGGCGGAATTCAAACACTTCACGTCCGCTCACCTGAAACATAACGTCATTATTCAATACCTCATCAAGCCTTAATCTGATTGGTATTGTAATTTCTCATTGATCCGCCGGCCTCGTACCCCTAGCGACCTCCCGGCCTTAAAGTCAGCCCTCTTCTTCTCCATGTCCTCCATGTCTCTCTCCACCTGGCGGTCAAACAGAACACCGATGAGTCAGAGCTCAAACATTACGCTGTAGAAAACAATGCATATCGAATCACAACATTTACTTTGCAGAGAATTTGTAATTATGACGGGAGAGGTTAGTGCGGATACAAGTTAAAAGCAACCTAATTCAAGAAACCCATAACGGGGATGAGAGAAGCCTTCCAACCTTATCCTGCCTCTTCCTTTTCTTCCAGGCCAGGAACGTTTCCAAGGTGATACGAGTGACATTAGGACCCAGTGCGGCACGCTAGGAGAGATCATATTAAAAGCACCGCTATTAGAATAATTGCACGTTTCCATAACCCATTGACACACCTGATGACTCGTCTTCATTTGTGTTTGATTCTGAAGGCTACAAATAAGCAGCAGCCGGCCTCACCTCGTTCTCAATCAGCTCTTCCAGCGAGATCTTCTCCTCCTCGTCCTCGTCCTTCTTCTTGTCCTTCTTCAGCACAAAGCCGGCGGGCAGAGCGTGCCGGTACATACAGCTCTCCCCCCCTGGACACGACCAGAACCAGCCATACTTGTTGCTTTCTATGGCGTCCAGGAAGTGCCTGCAAACCTGCAGAGGAATAGGTGAACAAAAAATGAAAGGTGTGTAATAGCTAGACAGTAACTGCCTACTGCTTGATTTTTGTTTTGCTAATTATTCGTCCTATGATTTATTGTCATCCAGTCATGTATGCCTCTTGTCGTTGCACACATTTTTGGGGAGGGAAAGCTCTAATTAAACACCCGAATACAATGCATCTGCCTGTTTGCATGTCCTTTCATTATCACCCAACATTCACCCATTTATACACACATTCACACACCGATGGCAGTGTCAACTAAGGTTGGGCGATGGCCTTCCAGCATCCATCGTCAAATTGTGCCGATTGTTGATTGAATCGGTCATAATAAAAACTTTTTTTTACTTAAGTTTTTTCAGAAATACAAATAAAAGGACTGTATTCCCGTTGGACCAGCCTGTGCCTCCACTGAGCTAAGTTTCTATACGTCGGTGCCGCCAAGTTCACAACCCGACCTGACACTGCATAACCAATAATAACCATGCCCAGTGGAAACATCTGATAGTGGTCACGTTACAACCGCGTATCCGCCTCAAAATGGACTCATTTCAAGCGCTGTTTAAAGAATTAGGTTAGACTCGAAGATGTTTTAAAACCAGTTCAGCATTGCCTACTACAGCCAACTTTATGCGGTCAATAAAAGAATAGTCAATAAAGAGAAGACTTCATAATTTTACACATCAATTAGATGGACAAATCCAGCCATGGAAAAATCGTGCTCACTGGCGGCGTTTGTTGCTGGAATAGAAAGAATCAAACGAGTAATGTGTGCACACTCTGAACCAACGTACATACGTCAGATTATTCAAACATTTAATAATTATTATTTTTAAGTGACACACAGCAAAAGGCAAAGGCAGAAGTAACAGCCTACCTGCAAGAAGATGCATTAGATGGGGAGTGACCCACTCGCAGTGTGGAAGGCAAACCGCTTTCCCTTAATGCCACAACTCGTTGACTAAAAAAATTGCCGTAGACTAATTTTCATGGTCGATTACGTCGACTAATCATGGCCGCACTAGCGATCAGACCGGTAGATTTCTAGCCTCTCTCCTTTTGACAATCGCAAGGCAACAGCCGGCTGGTCGGGAGCAGTAAGGGTTGCTCAGGGGCACCTCGACAATCAGTTAGGAGGAGCCGGGGATCGAACTAGCAACCTCCGACTGCCAGTTAACCTGCTCTACCACCTGAGCCACTGTCCCAAGTCCAACCTTTACAGTGTTGACAGGGAGGGTGCTTCCTTCTGGAGCTTAACGCCACATGATCCTACCCCGACTGGGCCCACTTACGATCTGTGTCTTGGCAGAGTTCTTCTTCTCAGCCTCCCCGTGCTTTTTGTTGACCACCTCCTCCAGTTTGGTCTCATCCCATTTGTCCATGGTGTCTTAAGAGAGAGTAAATGTTATCAGCACACTGTTAACTGGGAGAGCCTTTAAAACCCTGATGCATAACAACGAGAAAAGGATCATGGGTAGGATCTGCACCGACCTTTCTCGAGGTCGTCATCCCTCTCGTCCACGTAGAGACTCCTCTTCTCACACTTCCTCTCCAGCGTGAGGTCGTGGCTGAACTTACATTTATCGCCCTTGGTGCACTGGCCCTGCTTGAAGAAGGCACAGAGCACGGACTTGGGGTCCACACCTGCAGGGAGCAACACAATGAGGAGGATCTTCTCACCTGTCCAGCTACACCATGTCAACAGCGCTTCACCACGGGATGTCCATTTCGATTCTCATGTTTGAGGAGGATGCTGTGATGATGGCATGGAGCACTACTACTACATGAGCTAATGTGTGTGTTATCCAGAATCCTTCCTTGGTGTGGGGAAAATGTACTTTTGCAGCAGAGGGAAAAGGGTTTACGTTGCTGACCACAGCTGCGTTGATGATTCAACACATTTAAACGTGATTAAATCTGGTGACCAGCATGGTAAAATGTATTTTAGCTCTATAACCCATTTATTAGACTACATTAACAGACTACTAGTTTCATAACAACACAAATATAACCATGTGTTTACATCTGCAAAGCCCTTTGTCACTTTATTAGTGTAGGAGTCAGACAGATTACATCGTATACAGAGTACATGACTTACCTTTGGCGACTTTCTGTTGAGCGACAACTGGTTTGAAGAGCTCGTTCAGTTCATCAAGCTCTTTTTTCTTATCTGCCTTCTTACTGCCCTTATCTGCTTCAGGCTTTTGAGACACACAAAGAATACTTTAAAATCCGGCATTTTACTCAATTCAGGTCATCATCATCAGGAAGTCAAAGGAGCTACTGCTATGGACTTGTGGACAAATAATCTGCACAAATATACTGTTAATGTGTTTTGAGCCCAAGAATAATTAATTTACGTACTCAACTAAAAGGGAACCTCCTGTACTCACCTTGAGACCCGTCGGTCCAGATTTGACCTGATGTACGACAGTCTTGATGAACTTCTGCTGTTTTGCACCCTTCTTGTTTTTTAAACCAAATGTCTTGTCCTGTATAAAAACAGAAAGTCTGTTAGGTGACGTTAGCATCAGACAAGAGCCACTTTTATCCAACATTCGGTCAGACAAATAAGTTCCAATAAAATGGACAACATGACATTGACAGTTTTGCTACAATGAATTAATGCTTTATTGTTAAGTCACATCACAATGTCTGCCTCCTTTTTGGAAGTATAGAAGCATTGGAATGTTAGTTATACTAGTAGTAATGCTTTTTTGGTCATGGTCTACTCAATCTCGAAAAAAAGTCATTATTGGAGGACTTGTGGTTTGAAACTGCCATAGAGTTCCTCGTGCGAGACGTAGCAAAACAAAGCTTTCATTAGCCTTGGTTATAGTAGCCTCGGAACCAGACCAATCTGCAAGCTCAAGACTTATTTTGTCTGGCCCCCCTAACTATTTCAATGAACGAGATCTGAAGATTAGAGTCCAAAAAAGATCAGAACTTTGTGTCACTAATGTCCACACTATGAATGTGTTTTTTTAACAGGTTAAATACACCGTCAATCAACGTGTTGTCTGCGCGTAGACAACGCAGAATTGTCTATGTCAAAATAGACAACTCTGCGTCATCAAAACCACGTATTATTTTTACTGTTTGGCTTTCAACCGCTTTACATTGATGCTCTGCCGGAACAGAGTCAGGCTCGGACCATGAGTAGACCCAGGACCCACTGACTTCCTCATGTGATATGTAGGCTACCAGGTAGATGGCATTGTGGCCCATTTAATTCATCTAGAGATAACGTGCAGATATATTTTATTATATTCTATCTATTGGTCGAATTTCAGTCTACCTAAATTCTCTTTTGTTGACTACAGATGTGTCACACGTTTTGATGCTCTAAATCGGTTGTAGGTATTTCCAACTGCATCCAGATGCATATGGGTCTGTGCCCGAAATAGGCCTTTGGAAATCAAAGATTGGCTGTGAGGTTTCCGACTACGCATTTGTGAATAGCTAGGCTACGGTTACAATATAAATATGTTTATTTTGGAACTTGAAGTACTACAACTCTCTTCATTCCTCTTAAAATGTGTCATTTTTGAGAGAACCGAGAATAGCCAAACAAGGACCAAAGATGCATTCTGATGAGCAAGCCGTTTTTGCCGGGGAGAGGTTTAGAGGGGGGTAAATGAAAAACGAAATCTCTACAGGTGTGACGTCCCATCAATGACCTGAACTGGTCATTGATGGGACACCTGATATTCGTGTTTATAATACTTAATCAGAAAAAAAAAATTCTCAGGGACTTATCTTATACACGTACTACATGCTTTAGCCTGTCTTTCGTTTAATTTCACTAATTAATGAGTTGTCAAGCTTACTTCAGACAGAGTGCCCGTATTTGTTCAGCCGTTTACGTCAACGTGTAGCGGTGTTGTTGACCCACAGAGAGAAGTGCTTGTGCTCATCAAACTGCAGGTATTGGTAAAAGGTGATTTAAATAAGATCGAAACTTAACTTAAGATCCAACTATCACGACATCATAACCAGCAACAGAACAGTGAAAAGTTTGGATGCATCATCAATTCCCTTTCAGAGGTGACGCCCGCACCACAAAGTAACGGCAGAGGTTGCCATTATTTTACAATGACTTTAGGGGGATTTGATTTAAATCAGAATCCACGACACCGGTGCCGATCACACCTAGAAAGGCCTTGGAAGCCACCTGGCCCGTCTGTTTATAGCACTCGGGCCTACATAGCAACACACATAACGCCACATATAACCAACACAACGTCCGTTTAGCCTGCTCACTTCACCTCCATCGGTGTCTGAGAGTGTTAGGTTAGTTGAGTAGTTTAACACACACACATTACTGGGCCCTGCCACCAACCGGGTCAGCGTCCTGAGAGACACGAGCTAACGGCTAACGTTAGCTCGCTGAATGGACCGTGGCCAGCTTGGGCCACTTGAGGGCTTTCACGTCGTAACGCGGAACACAACCCAAATGACGGGCCTGGAGATGAACAAGACATGCGAAGGACGGGCGAACAGGCGGCTGTTAAAACACGTGCAGTGAGTCCATTAGCTGTGCCGCTAGCAGCCCATATGGGGAGCGGGTTAGCCCCAGCCGCGTCCCGTACCCTCTCCACCGCGGCTAACAGCAACGTGCTACACACCGGGCTTTACCTCGATTATCTTTTCCTTTTTCTTCTCTTGGGTCTTTTTATTCGCGCCCGCCGGGGCGGGTTTCTTTGGGGGCATGGTTGAACCAAAGGGGTTGACTAAAGAGGCTACGCTTTATGTGATGTTTTAATCGATGTCTCTCGTTTGTTTGCTGTGAAGCCAGCTCCACTCGGCAGGGCCAACTCGCTAGCACCACCGCTCGTCCGAGACCGCCGAGGCCACATGTGACTACAGCGAGCCTGCTGCTGCTGTTGTGTGACGTCATCACGTTTTCTTTTTTTTTTTTCTTTTTTTTTAAGCTGCGCCGCCGCCAAGTCGCACAGACGTCACACGTTTTTACCGGTCTTCTTCTTCTTCTTCTTCTTCTTCTAGTGGTTCTGCGCATGCGCATGCCGACAATATTGATCCGTACTGTAGTAGTAGTAATATTAGTCGTGAAAAATGCACACACTGTAAGCCTGCAATTCTAATAAAGCTAAATACCTAAAATACCTAAAATACAGTATCCACATATGCTCCCAATATTCTTATGGGGACATGGAGTGACCATGGAGTGAGCAGTGGTGTAAAATAACGTGATTCTGTAGTGGCAGCATAATTTGATAAAGGAAATCTGCAGAAGTCTGCAGGTCAAATACGCTGCCAACACATAAGGTTGCATTTTTTTGATAGGGTTAAAATGCTATGTTTGGTAGCGTATAACGGGCATGTATGCGCATGCGCAAAACACCTGTGCGACACACGAGGTTACACTGTACTGTACCGTACCGTACATATACCCCCTATTAGATGAGTTATTGTAACATAAACTCCCCACTGGGATAATAGGAAACTAGGACGTCTTGTTTTACAGGCAATGTTCACCCGATTAACCTCCAACAACGGGAATAGTTCAATCTTTTCTGAGAGAATTTGCAGCCCCTCTGGGTCTTAGTGTTGTAGTAGAACTGAATGTCCACCAGGTCGCACTAAGTGCAAGTAGGCCTGAGGAAAGCTGATTATACCGTTTGGGAATCTTTATTACTACAGGTTTATTTATTACTACATATTTATTACTACAGGTGCCATTACTGGTAATAGTTATGTTGTATAATTAGAATCGCTGGATGTTTAAATAATGATAACACAAATAATAAACCATTAATTATATGTTGTTACAATTATTAATTAATAATAACATAAATATTGATTTAAATTCATACCTACTTATGTATTATTATGAATAATAACAAAAAATATTAGTAGTATTAATGATATTAGTAATAATAATAATAACGTTGATGGTATAGTATACATGAATATTTATACACTCATACATGCCAATATCCATATATAGTTAGAAAATATCTGCTTTGACTTCGGACTGGACAGAAACTCTGTAAAAGCTTTTATCCAAAGCTTGTAGCGCTTTTATTTGTTATCTGGTCATGGACTGTTGAATGTGTGTGTGGCACAGTAACCCTGCAGCTCAGAAAACACAAAATGGGTGCGACGCCTGTCTCCATTGGGTGCTCACTTGCACTCACTTGACTTCAGTATGAATTTGCGGTAATGAGCCGTGATTCTAAGGGCAATAGACAGCATTTAGCCGCTTCGTAACAAAAATATCGCTGTCATTGTCAATCCTGCAATTTCCCCCCTAAGTAGCTGTAGCATTAACGGTGCCAAAATTATTAAAGCTGCCTATCGGTCTGTTTAATTTTCTTGTTGCATTTGACGAATTGTGACACATTCGTCATGCATCGCACCCACTGCCTAACCTAGCTGCTCTCTGTTTGGACGTTGAGTCCATAGCAACCCAAATGGATGACTGTAGACAATGTTTAAAAACTATAAAAAGGGTTGCTGTTGCCAAGTGAGATAAAAAAAAACTTTTTGGCTGTCTCAGTTTCTCTCTAACGTCTCCTCTCCATTCTTCTACTTCACTTCACTTCTGTGTGTGTATGAGTGTGTGTGTGTGTGTGGGGGGGGTGCTTGCCTGGGTGTGGGTGTGTGTTTGTGTGTATGTGTGCATGACTGTGTGTTTATGTGTGTGTGTGTGTGTGTGTGTGTGTGTGTGTGTGTGTGTGCGTGTGTGTGTGTGTGTGTGTGTGCTTGCGTGTGTGTGTGCTTGCTTGTGTGTGTGTGTGTGTGTGTGTGTGTGTGTGTGTGTGTGTGTGTGTGTGTGTGTGTGTGTGTGTGTGTGTGTGTGTGTGTGTGTGTGCGTGTGTGCATGCGGTGCGCGTGAGAAAGCAGTGTAATAAATCATTGTATTATTCTATAGCAGGCGAAACCCTTTATTCCAGTAACCACCTTCTTCATATTCATACAAACATCGATCTGCTCGCTACCCTGCCACACATAGAGGGCATCAATGTCACGCACATAAAGCATGCACACACATACACAACACACACGCCAGAGTGCACACGGCCACCCACATGCACGCACACACACACACACACACACACACACACACACACATGAATACCCAAGCACACGCACATACAGTATAAGCTGACTGCTATATCTATATCTACACATTCAAGATAGATACACACACATACACATAGACCTACACACGCCTACCCACACACACAGGCACATATAAACACTAGCTATATCTATACAGCTATATATAGATGTATAGATATAGCTAGTGTTTTGGGACACCCCCCCCCCAAAAAAAAAAACACATATGGCAACCCCCAGGCATGCACATATACACACACACATACACACACACGCACACACGCCATGCACACACACACACACACACACACACACACACACACACAGGTATGCACTAACACATACACACACACACACACACACACACACACACACACACACATCCTCCAACACATTCTTCCACCTATACCACTCACACAGACACTCAGATGGAGCAGAAACAGTTCAACACACTCCAATGGCTGCCTCAACCTCACATATGTGAGCAGTTCTGGTCCAGATGCTATCTGCTAACAACGGTCCGGAACCATCCCTAGGCAGTCTGGCATTGGCCCTGGCTCACTCTGATCCAAGGACAAAGTCCAGAATGTTGTCAGCACAGCTGACTGCTGAGTAGGTCATTGGCTGTCAGCTGGGCCTATCAAGCGGCTGCATGAGATCAGGATGAAGAAAAGGGCACCGACAATCCCCCACCAGGGAGCTATATGTTCCAGGAGCTGTCCTATACAGAGCCATTAGCAGGCACGTGGCCCGCGAGGGCAGCCCCCCTCACACCGGATGGAAACACATGTTAGCCTGCCTTTCTGTCTGTCTGTCCGTCTGTCTGTCTGTCTGTCTGTCTGTCTGTGTCTTTATGTCTGTCCGTCTGTCTGTCTGTCCATCTGTCTCTCTGTCTCTCTGTGTGTCTTTCTGCCTGTCAGTCTGTCAGTCTCTCTGTCTCTCTGTT